>NC_056743.1:201020283-201320283 GCF_019279795.1 Protopterus annectens
ATACATATCTTCATATTTTTGAGTCCCTTCATAAATTTGAATACTTTCCTGGCTAGCTTTTAGTTTTACCATACTCTCGGGCAACTGCTTGTGTTCAAGCAACAGATTAATAAACATATTCGATGCAGTTAGTTGAACAGCCCTCCATTTTTTCATGAAAGACTCATCATCTATGCCCACGCTGGGTTCTGCATAAACCCTTAATCCCTGTGGTGCGATGTTGGCCTGCGAATACGCTCTCAACAATTTACAATGCCATACCATGGAACGTACCTTTTTAGAATACTCTGTCAACTGCTTGAAATGTAACAGAGCTATATGTCCCTGCTCTGGTGTTTCTTTGCTGGTAAACATGTACGTTGGTAAAAAAGGAACAAGCTTCCTTATCCGCTACTAATGCCCTCATGAACTGTAGCAAATCTCCTCCAGTTGCCATCTTACACGACCGTGAGTGAGGAAAAACATCCGATATCTGCACTGCTACTCCATACCACCTTAGCATAAAAAAGATGGCCTCAAAACTCAATGGAACCTTCTCGGCTGCTCCAGCACCCAAAATAAAACAGTCCAAAATGCTGGTGTGCGTTGCAGCCCTTGAATGTGCTCGGAGCCAATAACACAGTTCCCAACACATACTCCAGCACTGTAATGCAATAAAATGTAGCAAAATGCAAATAAATTTCGGAAATCTCGAAATACTTATTCCTCCATGTTTATTCAACTCTACAGTCCAAGCCACAGAAAGTTTTCGCCCACTGGCGTCCAGTGAAGTAACCCACAACACATACCTTCAGATAAATAGTGCTACCCTTAAAATCACAGTGCATATTTATCACTTTGTTGTTTCTGAAGAAGTTCACGTAAAATAAAGTGAATGAAAGCACTAAAACTTTGGTATCCGTACTTTTCTAGCTACATTGGATTATTCCTGTGCGTCTTCATTCTACAATAAACAGAACATGCTGAAGGGATAGATTCCTATCCCAGAGACTTCCCATACTCTGGAACAAACTACCTATCTATAGCAAACTAAGGTCCTCATTAGCACTCTTCAAGAAAAATCTTGATTGGATGGGAGAGGGGAAATTCACCCCAGGGATCACTTCTGTGGCTCTGCTTGACAGGGGCACAGGAAAATAATTTTCTTGGGTGGCAAAAGCCAGGGTACCATTTGGCTAGACTTATGGTAGGCCCTGGGTCCAATAGCCTAGTACCTACCTATGAACTTGGCTAGGTTTGTAAGGGCCCTGTGGGCATTAGCCTAGTAACCTCCTATGATCCTGTGCTAACTGCTTTCAAAATATGAATAATAACTTTATATCTTATTTTGCAACTTTAGCTGAATAATACCTTTTGTCAACCCTTTAACTTGCCAAACTTTTATAATTCACAGAAATGTTCTTGCATGGTAGTAAATATATGTATTCTTATACCACATGGTATTATTAAATTCTGTTCATGACCCTTGAAAGAAAGTAGGTGGCTGGTTCAAACCTCAGAAGAGACTAAAGTCAAGAAGATCTATCAAAGATTAGATAATTCAGGCTCCCAAAACTAATGAATCCATAATACATAGTTAATAACTAGACTTGCATTCAATCCTCAAGCCCTAGATTGCTAATGGGGTAATGCCATTACCAGCAGTCATCCAGTGTTTTCCACTTGGCAAGTAACTATTCCCCTGGTTCTAGTCTAGTTATAAAACATTCCATCTTACACAGTTTTTAATACAAGATGAACAACTTTTACCATAGGTGAACCTTGTGATTTCTACCATTTTAATGGCTTTTTATAGTTGCTAAAAGTAGAACTCAAAAAGTATAACTCGTGTTTTGCCCATTCTTTTCTGTCAAATTAGGATCTCAGCCATTTTATCAAGCAGCATTCTTATGCAACACTTCACATCTCTTAACATCCCTTAAGTAACTGCTACCCTTCAGGCAACTCCAGAAGCATACAGCTCCTACAATGGCTTGCAGATGGCTGTAAAATTATCATTACCTACTGGGCTGGGGAAGTACTACAGAGTTATCTGCTAAATGAAAGTCTTATGGATAATGCCTCATGGCTCATGAGAGTGGATAAAACCACATTTTTCTTATGCTGCCAACCTACTCATACTATTTATTTCTGATTTGCATAATCAGATCTGGCAGCAAACTGTGTAGTGATTTTTATGTTCTATTGGTAGTGATCATAGTGGTTTCTTGGCACTTAACCACAGCCTCTCTTACTTTGGAAATGTGGTTCTACCCCTAATTGTGGTCCCCTTGTTAGCAGAGAGAGTGCATGCTTGCCAGTAATGTAACTTGTGTATTAGTATTATCATCCATTTTTGGCAAGTACCAGAAGTGACTACACTTAACTAATGCTCATCTGCCAGCTGGGCCCAGTTGAGCATTTTGGTCACCTTGCTTCCTTCTTATCCAACAACCCAGACTAAAATTCACCAAATCCATTGCAAATTACTAATTCAGTCCGGATCTAAGTTTTATGTTTTCTATTGTCATCTTGATGGCAGGAATTCCCTTTGATCATTGTATTTTCAATTGATTATTAACATAAACGTTTCTAGTTTAATTCAGGGTCAGGATTACCTTATAATTTGAAGATGAGGTGTACACAGCTACATGCAACTGAGCAACAAGAAAATCCAGATACAAGACCACTTGACAGACAAACAACAAAGCAAAGGTCAGAACTGTGTACCTCATCTTAAATACTTAGCACTTTGACTTCTGTAGGTCTCAAACTTGATGTTGAGAAAGTCGGTGTTTATTTTATAAATGTGCGAAAGCTACAAAACAAGTTTGTTCTAATGTGATTTCTGGCAATTTTTTCTTAGCTCTGCAGATATAATATACCTCAAGCAGGATATTATATCATAATTTTGGCTCTGAGCATTGCACAAGCTGTGAATGGATGTAATAGCTTGTTGCACTTTGCTCCAGGTTTTATATGGTATCACTCCACCAGATGTCCTACAGGCTGCCTCCAGCCAGGTGCGTCTTGATGTATTTCCGCTTCAGGAATATGGACCATTGATATATTGAGACAGGGTTTTGAGAGGTGCTCATTAGAGATGTGCATAGATTGAAAGGATCACATTGGTATTTTTAGATGGATGTCACAAGTTGCACGACTACATACAGGGCAAAATGTTCGCAAGAGCAAGATCACTCAAGCATTTTTAAGCAGTCTCCCTGTACATAGACATTAGAGAATGCTTCTTTGTCTACAGACGTATTGTAGGAATGCAGTATAAAAGTGAAATAGGTGTAAGGAGAGCATTTCTGAAGAAAGAGAAGGCAGATGTGTTCAAACAGGAATTGGAGTGCTGTGTTGTCAGTTACCTATGCCTGCAGGTAATCATAGTTTAACAAAAGTATCAGTTTTATCTTAAATTATTCAGGCTTACTTTCCTTAGCCCAATGAGCTACTGTTTGCAAAGGCTGCCATTCAAATCTGATATCACCTTCTTGCGATGAAACATGTTGAACAAAAGTTATGTAACATTTGGGCATAATAAAGTGCAAATAAAATAGAGAGTTTGATAGTTTGGTTTGGCAAAACATGTCTCTTGCCTGTAACTGTAATATTTATGCAACATTAAGAAACCAGAATAGAAAAACATGTAGTTTGTTTGGAGTTGATATTGACTTGTTTCAGTTTAAGAATCCATATTATGCTGTGTTGACTGCTATTGTAAATTTCCAAAGGATGGAGATCTGAAAAACAGTGAGTTATAATTAATATGTTACAAAGTATATTTTAGGGGTCTGTATTAGATAAACGAAAGTTTACCTTAGCGAGTGCTCTAATAATAGAAAATCCTGGACTTCTATATGCTTTTTGTGAGATTGCGGTAGTGAAGATCAGAATATTTGCCCTTTAGTCACTGTAGTGGGATCTCAGAGTTGGTATATTTAGTGTGGGGTGGGGTGGGGGGCACAGCCCCCACAATAGCAACTTCAAGGTCCAGGATTTTCGATCATTAGAGCGTTCGCTAAGGTTAACTTTCATTTATCTAATATACACCCTATTTTAGTGATGTCATATCATTGGTCTAAGTAATTTCTGAAAGTGGTCCTTAGTTTATAGTTTAATAATTTTAAATGTTTCTATAAAGACTGGAAATTTTAACTTGGCTTGAGTCCTTGTTTCTAGAAGTAGTGGTGTAGCAGGAGAATACATAAAATCACTATTTTTCAGAACTCGTTTATTTGTCAGTTAATCATGAACTGATTTAATAGTTATATCCTTGTATATAATTAACTGTCCATTAACTGAGTTGTTATATCCTTGTATATAATTAACTATGTCCATTAATTGAGTTAATGGTTATATCCTTGTATATTACAATTTAATGTGTCATCCATGCCAGTTGATGTATAACCTTACACCACCACTCCCTTGCAAGATGTAATGCCTGTA
Organism: Protopterus annectens; assembly: GCF_019279795.1. Taxonomy (NCBI): domain Eukaryota; kingdom Metazoa; phylum Chordata; order Ceratodontiformes; family Protopteridae; genus Protopterus; species Protopterus annectens. Next base: position 201,024,718 of record NC_056743.1, read on the forward strand.
CCTGGTCAATTATTGATAAGCAGATGCTTTAAATCAAAGCTACTTAATTCAGAAAGATTGCAAAGGAACTGAAGAAAAGCAACCCAAATGTCCTACCATGATGGGAGCACGGGAAGCTTTAAGATGAAGTATAGGAATTGAAGAAAAGCAACCCAAATGTCCTACCATGATGGGAGCACAGGAAGCTTTAAGATGAAGTATAGGAACTGAAGAAAAGCAACCCAAATGTCCTACCATGATGGGAGCATGGGAAGCTTTAAGATGAAGTACAATGATACAAATGTAAAGTCAAGTCAAAATCTCAACGACCTCTGCTGAGGTAGTCTAATAGAAACTAAGATGAGCCACAATCCTGTATAAAACAAAGCGACAACTCTGAAATGTGTGGAAATGACAGCAAACATCTTGGTAAAATTCCTACAAGTGCTTTAAAGTACTTAACTAGTCAATGGTGCTTAAGACTAGAACCTAACAGTACCAATTGAGACATCTTGAAACATAGTTTAAGGTCAGATACAAAACAATGTTATACAAATTAGCATAATGACTGTGTCCTATATGCTTGGAAGAGATGGAAGTACAAAGGCACAAATTATTATGAAGTTCAGGGAATAAACAGTTCAGATGCATGAAATAAGAATTTCAGAATGTGCCTACTTGTTCATAGGTGTATACTAGGCTAATGACCACTGTAGTCGTTAAAAGCCTAACCATGCAACTTAAGTGTATCCCATGAGTTACTGTGTCCTAGAAGTTGTTTTGAGAGATGTATGTTTAGTCGAAAGCTTAATATCCATATGAATCCCCATATCCCTGACTACTGTGTCTACTTTAAGGGAATGTTTTAAAAGTTGGTTGTTTCCCTGGGTGGTCGACTTCCAAAAAGGTACTACTATTCATTTTTCAGCACTGGGCTTTGAGCCGTGGCTTTGGCACCAGTGATTTGTCTATTAGACCTTCCTGTAAGATGCAATGATCTTGGAGGGTTTCTATGATTGTGCATAGCTTGCAGTCATCTGCAAACTTGGTGTGCCAGAGTTCCTTAAAAATTGATTGATTATCAAAAGTGTGAATTTGCATTTGGTGGTCACTCGGGAATTCTATGTGGTTATACCACTCTTTGGTTATTTAACTATATTGTTTAGCCATGGATATAAGTGATATATTGAGGGGGCTTTCGGCTGACCAGGATAACTTAGAGGTTTTTGGCCTAAATATTGCATCAGGACCTGATCCCATTAATACAATACCAGATGGTCAATCCCAATGTAACATTATGTTTTCTAAGCTTAATAGACACATGAAGACTTTACGTACCAATGTATGGCACTTGAAACTTTTCAAAGCCTACAAAACCAAAGATATTACCCCGAGGGGGACTAAGGGTTCGTATACAACCCCTTGTGGCTAATATAGATAGTGAATTGTCTAGAGAATGGGCGGAAGCATTGAGGTATTATGACAGGACAATACAAAGTCAACTTGTAGAGATTCAAACTTTGTGTGGGGAGGTGGAACAATTTAAACAAGAAGTGTCTTACTCACAACATGTTTCAGACCTGGCCAAGGAACTTTCTATATTGGAAAAACAGCTTATGAAACGAAAAATCAATAAGTTTAATCGTGATCTTATGGACTATGAAAAAGGGAAACCTTTTGTTAACCAGAAATCAGTTAGATTTCAGGATTTTAAAAATACTAATACTAACAAAAAAAGACCAAGGTCCATTTTGAGACATCACAAGGCCACGTCTGATGCTACCTCTGAGGAGGACACTTCCTTTGCTACGGATGGGGAGTGTTTTTCATGCCAAGTGTCCCCAGCTGCTAAAAGAAAACAGCCACCCCCTTTAGAGCTAGGGTAGGGGTAGGAGGCGGGGGGCAGGAAACACAGAGCCAGGTTCCAGCAATCTAACCTTACAATCCCTTTTGCAACAAATGGTGAAGTAAACAATAACATTCATAATATTTCATCTTTTGAACTTTCTTCTGTACACATACAACTTCTGAATAAAGGATTAACCTTTGTACCTACTTCATTGGTTTCTGAAAATCAATTATTACAAGAAGTTGATGAATTTTGTAGAATACTTAACCTTAAAATATTTTTTGCAGACTGTGATAATACCCAAAGGTCATCTGACTTTAGATTTGGGAAATCAGATTTTGTTCCCCCCATGAACAAACATGTTTCCATTTTTAGGGAATGCATAATGAAAGAGCTACATTATTCTAATTTGTATGAGCCAACTAACAACAATCTTACTGCAGCAGAAAGGCAAGCTCTGATGGAACTTAGGGATAATCATAATATAGTAATAACTATGGCAGACAAAGGGGGAGCTGTTGTGATTTTATCATTCCACATATAATCAGGAAGCTTTGCGGCAACTAGCAGATTCCAGTTTTTATATGGAATTAAGCATTGATCCCACTCCTTCTTTCAAGAGAGAAATTGATGCATTTTTGCATATGTCGGTTCAACAGGGCATTATTACACAACAGGTAGGTACACAACTTAAAGTAAAGGAGCCTATTCCTCAATATTTATACATGCTACCCAAAATACATAAAGATCCATTACACCCTCCGGGTAGACCTATTGTTTCAGGTAGGGGTTCCCTAACGGAACCATTGTCAGCATTTCTCACATTCTATCTGAAGCCGCTGCTGATTTTCATTAGGTCCCGCATCAAAGACACTACTGAATTTCTTAATATTATCAATGACTCTCAATTGGAATCCCATTGGTTGCTTTGCACACTTGATGTGGCTTCACTTTATACAAGCATCCCACACGACCTGGGAATTCTGGCTGTTTCTTATTGGTTATACAAATCTAACCTTTATTCCATGGGCTTTAATAATTTCTTGATCAAATTAACTGAATTGGTGTTGCGTAACAATATCTTTTATTATCAAGGAAAGGCTTATTGGCAAATTAAGGGAACTGTGATGGGGGGCTTCCTTCACACCTATTTATGCAGATTTGTTCATGGGGTATTATGAGGCCAAGTATATATATGATGCTCAGCACAATTTATTTTTACATCATCTGGACATCTGGCGCAGATACCTAGACGATTGCTGGATGGTGTGGCGTGGTAATAGGGAGGGGTTAATCCAGTTCGTGGATTACCTGAATAACAATTCTTTTGGTATTAGGTTTACTGTTAACATTGAACATTCTAATATTGTATTTCTGGATGTTAAGGTGGTAAGACTCATAGATAATACTTTGTCTACCACTATTTATAGAAAATTCCCGAAATACAACACCATATTACATGCTAACAGTTCCCATCCACGCCACATCATCCGCAATATTCCAAAATCTCAATTTATGAGAATTAGACGGATCTGTTCATCTGATCAGGAATATCTTGATTCCAGTCTCGATTTATTTCATAGGTTTTCCCAACGGGGTTATAATTCTCAACTTCTTTCCAATGTTGCAGAACAAACTAACAGACTAACACGTCAGGAGTTGTTGTGTTATAAATCAGATGATAAGGATTCTAAGAGGCAGAAAATTAAGCAACCCTTACGGCTAGTAACAACTTATGGTACCAATACCAATCGTTTTAGGGACATCATTAATCAACATTGGGGAATTCTTTTGTCACATGATATTTTGAGTAGTGTGTTGCCTGATCAATGTCAATTTTCCTGTCGACGGGGAAGAAATATGAATTCATATTTCACACACTACAAAAGATATATTCCAAGTCTTCCACAACAAAGAACTTTATCTGGGGAGATATTAATGGGCTGCTATCCTTGTGGTCACTGTACGGCCTGCCAACATTTAAATAAAACTAGAGAATTTACTAGTCAAAACACCCCTAGAATTTTTGAGATCAAGGTTTTTGCTAATTGCAGCACGGATTGGGTTGTTTATTTGGCAACCTGTACCTGCTCTGCATTTTATGTTGGACAGACGTCCAGACCAGTGAAATTTAGAATAGGGGAACATTTAAGTGCAATTAAAAATAAACGTGTTGCCAATACCCTCTTTAAACATACCATAGAGCCATCCATCTGCAGTTTTCAAATTTGTAATTATAGATAGGATAACTTTACACAGGGGTTTTAAAGCTGGATGGCATCAGAAACTTAATCAAATGGAAAACATGTGGATAATAAAATTGGGTGGTTTATTTAGACCTGGATTAAACACTTTGGAATAGTTTATAATTTATGACTATACTAATTTTTGTTTCATGAACTTTAATACAGGAAACACTTTAGTGGGGATGTTTTTCATGTACCATCAGGTTTTTTCTATATAATATTAAGTCATATTTATTATGATTTATTGAAATAAATATTAAAATATAGGAGACATTCCAGTGGATATTTTCTATTTGTATTATGAGGTTTTCCTCACATAACATTAAGTTACATTTATAATGATTTATGGAAACAACAACGGAGATATGTTGGCAAGGATATTATTCTTTTCCTTATTTTTCAATCATATGTATTATATGATTACATATTTTGTTTGTCTCAGTGTTGTTGTTTTTCAAAAATTTTTTTGTATCTCAAAATGGTATGTGTCCTTTAAATTATGGTACATGCCCCTTTAAATGGGTACTATAAATATGGTACTCATGTGGTGGTGAGTTCTTTAACTGTTTCAACATGCAGCATTGATAAAGGCTTTATGATAGCCGAAACCAGTTTGCTTTTATAATGGTATTTTGCCATTATATGTAGTATGTTTGTCAAATAAACCTTTTTGTCAACGAGCGATTCTTACGTGCTGGCTCGTTTTTTTGAATTTTCCTTAAAAATTGGCCTTAACTTCCCTATGAATCCACCTCTGAATCTGTAACAGTAGACCAGTGAGTGTTGAGAACTACTTTTGTGCACTGAGTAGCACAGAGCAGCTAGTTTGCACATTGAGGAGCGTTGTCCCTAGAATTTAATATTGTATAGTCCAGTCTAGGCTCTAGTCCTAGAAGCACACTTAGTCCACTGATGACCTCTCATGAATCACACCCTTGTGGCTCACCCAGTAAAAGACCTGACATGTATATGCACTTTCCCATTTTCTCAGCAACCTTTTTGGTGAACATGGGTATACTGAGACAATGCAACAATTGTCTAATATTTGCTGACAACCATTTAATCCTCAAAGAAGGAAATACAGTATGCAGCAACATATATAGACAATGCATTAAGTAAGACTGAGGATAAAATGGAGGATTATATTTCTCAGCTGGCTTGGGAAATACCTGGAAATCTCATGGGATGAGCTAGAAACTTATGCTGGGGATAGAGAAAGTCTCAGTTTACTGCCAGTGTGAACTTCAAGAAAATTTTAGAAAATTATGATAATTTAAATAATCTTTTCTGCATTATTATTAAAAGTAGTCATAGTTGCTTGGGAGAAAGACTTTACAAACTTTTCATCTAAAGCTAGAAGGGAACAGATTTATTCAGGGATTGAAGGCTAACCGGGAAATGTCAGGTTACATTTAACAGAAATAGACTGATTTTATGAAGATGCAAATACTAGTAATTGCGCACTAACCACAGATGACATTTATACAGTTAGAGGATGCTCAATTTAGTTCAGAAACTGACAATTGCTACGGTATAGCAACAGAAACGCAACAACAGCAAAAGGCATGAATGTAAACACGAGGAAAAGACGTGTGCATATTATCATAAGCAGAGGAGGTGACATACTTAACTAATTACTTTCAAGATATATATACACAAATGGGCAAGATTCCTCTTTGTGCCACCCATTATGTTTGCAGTAGTGTTATGTTATGATTAGATAAAACAGATGTTAGAGTTGAATCTAGTACTAAATTAGGTACTTTACATTGGTCCACTTTCTTGTATATTTAATACCTTGTATAGCACATAATGCTCAAACTCTGTTTTTTAAAGGGCATATCTAGTTGTAAACTTGTCAGATCCTTGCTTAATTACTTTAAGATCTGTGACATTGCTTAATTCCTTAGTAGCTGTTGCAGTTAATTCTGGAAAAGCTGATTAATACTATGATTATTTTTATTTATAGCAAACAGATGTTCTTGCTTTTTCAGGACAGGTTTTGGTAACTGAAGCAGTACTCTAGCTACCTCTATGTTAATGAATAGCACAGAGCTGCTAGATATTAATTTTGAGAGAGCTAGGTGTCTATGGTCTTCCTAACTTTTACTTATTAAACTACTTTTTTAATAGATGTATGTACCAGTGCATGTTTAACATCATAAATTGTACATCTCTATTTAATTTATTCTGATAGTCACGTCATTCAAGCAAATGTTGAAATATGACAAGATAGTTCTGTTTTAATGTCTGTCATTTGATGATTTGATTCAGTCTGAGCATGCAACATGTTTTAAACACATTTATTGAATTATCACTTGTGACATAGGCACATTTGCATTTATATAAAAGTACTGACAAACTTCGAAGAGAAAATAACCCAAACGCTGAAAAGGGCTGCAGATAAAACGGACCAAGTAAAGCATGGTTACCTGACCAATGTTCACTCTTAAAAGTTGTCCAAATGGTAAAAAGTCCAGTAAACCAAGTCTTGACCACACTGTGTTGTTCAAAATTGAAAAGTTGTTTAAGTGATACCAATTTTGAATTTTATCAAAATTGGTATCGCTTAAATAAACATAAATTATTTAAATCCTGCCCCCTTTTTTTAAACAAAAATCTTTATTAAACAATAAGCAGTCAGATAAGGAAGGTTCTCCATACACCAATAGTTGTCCAATGTCTTTTACATAACATAAGCTACTACCATCTCAGGCAAAATTGGAATGAATGCATTACTTGGAATGACACAGAAAACGTATAGATTTTGAGACCCTTTTCAATACTTTTTACTAGTTAAATACAATGCTTCCAAAGATGAGTGCTTAAACTTAAATTTCTCCATCTAAAACTTGTCAGCATGTGGTAGAGCCACAAAGAAACTTAACTGCAGTCATCTTGGTGGGGTGTTTAAATTTAGTGGTGGAGGGTTGATAGTTGAAATTAGCAGATCACCTTAAATCAGCTTTCTGATCTGAGACAGGTCAGCAGGAAAGGTATAAATGAATATAGATCAATGCCTGCACTCAGTAACTGATCATTTTGGAACAGTGGAGCAGACATTTTCAGTAGAAAGGAGAGAGAAGTGCTTGGTGATGTCTGTTTTTGATGTAGCTCTCATTTGAAACAAATGTGATAAGGTAATGTAGTAGTGATGTTTGGTCTACTGATCAAAAGGCTTTTTTTCAGTTTAATCAGCAAAAAGGGAGCAAGCACCAAGACTGGAGCAGGTTTCACAGATAAAATGTTTAATGCAAAAGTAAATGCTTTTACGCCCCAAAGGACGCTTCTTCAGACTTTAACACACACATATGGAGACCTCAACATATTTATAGTGTTAAGAGCAATCACATGCAATCAGCTTAAATCATTTAAAAACAATTGATCAATTAAAAACTGAAACCTTGCAATAGATTTTAAAATAATAGGTGTGTGCCTATACTAATACATGTGCAAAACTGCTATAACAAACTTTATCATTTAGAAAAATTGTATATATATCAGTAAATGCATAAAAATGTTAAGTATTGAATAACTAAATCTATTCTAAAAACATTTATTTAAAAATACATAGATAAAATCCATGCATGCTTTAAAATGCACATAGTTTAATGCTTTAAGGGTCTGTCAACTAAAAATGATCCAAGTGCTACCTTGTCATTCAGGCCAAAACCCTTATCTACCTGCATCCTAATGATCCATTTAATTTCCTTTTGTTCTGTAAAATTCTTGAAATTACCTAACCTGTGGGTATGAGGGATGAATTCTATAACTAAAAATAAAAACTTGTGTAGTGCCATATTCTAAAATGTGTCTTGCTAGGGCATTCCCTTCATCCTCTTTGTTAATGGCATAAATATGTTCCCTAACTCTCTCTCAAAGTCCTATTGGTCAACCCTATATAGAAAGACGGGCATTTAGTACAATAAGCAAGGTATATAAGATCCCTACTCATACAATCGACATAATGTCTAAAAGTGTATGTACATTTGGTAGTAGGATGTGTGAATTTATCTTGACTGCACATATGTTGGCAATGGTTGCATCGTCTGCAGGGAGAGAGGTTCCTTGTCTCTGAGACACAATAGAACTATTAGGTATGGCATCCTTAACATCTTTTCAATGATTTATTTCGATATGAGAAGCTTGGTTGTAATCCCACTGTGGTACTTCTTTTCTCATCAGATGCTGGGATTGTCCAGTTCTTATTTACAATGTCACGTATGGCCTTATTGTTGCTATAGGGTATAACCATCCTACATTCATTCAATGCTCTAGGATTGTTAGTGTTGCATCTAGTATCGACTCTATCATATCTTCTAAAATATGGTCTGCCTTTCATATGCCTATCTACAAGATCTAGTGTCTCTAGTTTGTTATACTCATGTGGCATGTAGCTTCTATCCTTCAGCTCATCTTTCAATATTGAAAGGGCTCCTTCACAGCTAGAATGTGAACTAGTAAGCTCAAGCCCTGGCTCTGAAATACATTCTTATAGATATGCTGAGGATGCATGCTTTGTCTATGTAATTGACTATTCCTTCTACATTCCTTCTTCTAAATCTCAGTACAAATTATATCATTTTTAATCAGACTCATTTAAAAATTCAGTCTTCTCCAGAGACCAGTTGGCAGTGAATTGCAAAAAAACTAGTGATAGAGTTAATATACTCTCTGAACTGTCTCAAACCATCCACAGTGCCTTTCCATAAAAAAAAGATGATATCCACAAAATGTTTATAGTAGGGTATGCAATCTAAGAATCTTGTTTGTTTTAATATACTGTCTTTCCTATTGTGTCATTACTAAATTTGCATAGAAATTGGCACATGGGGTACCCATGGCCACTCCCTTCGTCTGAAGGAAGTACTGATTATCCAATGTAAAAACATCATTGAGCCTGATTTCATTGAAGAATGTGGTCTGCTTGAAAGAATGTTTCTTAAGAGGGGTTACCCGCCGAGTTTAGTCTCTAACATTTCCATAGAGGTAACCACTAAATGGCATGCTGGCTGCTTTAAGCCATTACTAGGAACTGGGGGTTGGGAAGAATTTGATATTCCTGTTGGGGAGGTACAGGTTTCTCTACCTAGTAACACCAACTGTCATATTACAAGTTTTTTATGTACATACAATTTAGACCACTCTTTTATTAGGGAGACCTTATATAAAAATTGGACTCTCCTTATAGAGGATATGTCTCTATACAAAGCCTTTGGCGACAAACCAAAAATTACCTTTAGACGAGGGCAAAACTTAAAAATGTTATTGCAATACTCCACCAACCCATCCCCTAACAATAATAAAAACATGGGTATGTTTAAGTGTGGAAGGTGTCACCAATGTAAGCACTTAAACTTGAATCATCAATTTAAAATTAGGGACAGGTTTTATAAAACCCAGGGTAAATTCTCATGTGACACAAAAGGAGTGGTGTATTGCGCTTGCTGCCAAGTTTGTAAAGCTTTCTATATCGGTAAGACCGAAAGGAAACTAAGGCAACGTATTTATGAACACCTGTATGCTATAAGTAAGAGGGATACAACTAACGCATTGGCTAGGCATATTGATGATTTCCCAGACCACTCCTTTAAGTTTTCAGTATTAAAGCACATAAGCGTAGATGTGAGAGGTGGCCCTTGGCAAATCAATTTGGAAATTGAAGAATTAAGATGGCAAATTTCCACTGCAGCATATTTGCCCCCAGGGTTGAATGAAACAGTTTCGATTAAATGTTTTTTAAAGCTTTTGTCTTTAAAAAGATGAATTTAGAAAAGTTAAATTATTCTTACTGATAGTTTCCCTTTAGTATTGGTACACACACATTGTGTCTTGTTGAACATGCATTTTAGAGTTTTTAGTAACAATTTTATTAATTATAAATTGTTATTTTAGATTTGTATTTAAAATGTACGTATGTAGGCTGTTATGAATTTCTGTAAACTAAGGGTTGTTTAGCTGGATTTTATGCAACTGTTTTTGGTTGCAACTATTTAGAAGTGGCCAAGTAATAGAGTATTTCACTTTAAATCTTGATTTTTCACTTCAGCTAATTAATTAATTAACACTAGATTTGTTCTTTTAAAAACATTTGAATGTGAGTGGTTTATGTCTGAAGAAGGAAAAGCACAGTCTATTTCCGAAAGCGCTAACAACATTAAACTGTCTTTTGTCACGTATTTCCTGCTCGCTTTGGTGTTTTGATTCCAAGTTTGTCTTTTTGCCTTTCGTGTTTGTTAAAAACATCATTAGTCAGAGCAAGTTCTAACAGAAAAAAGTACCATTGAATCTCATCAGCAGCAATATTCTCAGATCTCATAAAATCCCTAACTAATTCAATTTCTGCATCATTCGGGATAATGGTAAAAAGTGATACCACAACAAGTGTTACCACATTGTGTTGCTAAAACAACATCCACATCAAACAAATCTGAAAATGCATATTCAGACAAAGTAACTAAAAAAATTGCATTTGTCTTTTAAAATAATATCGGCATTATCAACAAAAACTCTCATGTGCTTCTCTTAAGTAAATTGATAGAGGTTCAGTCAACCAACCTTGGCACGACACTGTGAGTCTAAGGGGGGATTAAAAATGTCCTTATGGATTTTTAGTAGACCTCTAATGCTAGGTACATATGGTTTTTCTTCCAGAAAATATTTATATAGGTCAGGCGTAATCATATTGCTCATCAAGAACTCATAAAGTATAACTTTCATATTGTTAATTAATTTATTAAGCCGATTAGCACTAAGACTGCTGTATCTATCAACTTCATCTAGCATTTGCTTCATTTTGTAATGATACTCTGTAGCATTCATTAAAACAATATCTCCTCCATTGTCTGCAGGACGTATAGCTATACCAGCATTATTTTTCAGTGATTGTAAAGCATTAAAATCATCAGTTGTCAAATTATGAAAATTATGCTTATTTGTTGCTGAAGCAGACAGTTACATAATATCACTTTCACAAGCCTTTTCAAATGCTTCTAGTGAAGGGTGTAATACTGGTGACTCGACGGAAGGTTTTCTAAAATTAAATGCATCCGTAGAGTTATTACCATATGTAAATTTAAGCATAACATTCCTACAAAACTTTTTAATGTCTGTGTTCAACATTATCACTATAAAGTGAAGGAAATAAGGACAGACCTTCATTGAGTAATGAATGTTCAGCTTCAGTTAGGATGTAGTCAGATATATTGTGTACTAGTCTAGGGGTAGCCTCGTCCAGGTTTTCTTGCGTTTCACACTGCTCTCCTGGTTCTTTTCAGAAAATGTTCTTTTCCTTCCTCTGCTCTGCGACCGATTCTGCTGGTTCCTTGGTTGTTGCTTTATAGGAAGCGGAAAAAATGGGCATGTCCTTCTGCTTTTCTATTTCTTTTACCTTCTTTCTTACATCTGGACCAAGCGAGATGTTTACTGACATCGTCGGAGCTTCAGATGTAGCATTAGGTCCACCCATTGAGGTGGAAGTGCTCGTGGATTGGTCAGTACCAACACTATCACGATCCTGATTGGTACTCAGTGCTGTTCTCGGACAGGCATTCGTTGGCATAATAGAGACCTCAGAAGAAGCAGCATTAGATCCGCCCACTGAATTCAGGGTGCTCATCGGTTGGCTAGTATGATCGTTGACACGATCGTGATTGGTTCTCGGTGCTGCTCTCGACCAAGCAAACACCTCACCTTTTTTAAAATCGGAGAAATCTCTATGCAATTTATTTTTCTTTTGTATTAATGTCTGCTGCAGAGTTGAAATTTGAGTGACCAAATGCACAATAAACATATTTAACCTAGATAGTGACTGCGAAGTACTAAGTCTGTCTTGCAGACTAGTTATTTGATTCTTCAGTTGTTGTTTATCACTGCATAGTGCTCTATTACGAGCCTTATGTAAGAAAAGCTAGTTTCTAAATTCAATCTCTGCCACTTAGACAACAAGTCTGGAAAGGTATCACCATAATTGGGCATTTTCAAGATCCTTAGCCCTCTCGGCACTATCTTGAAACTTAGACATGCCTCCATATGCCTCCTCTGCGATTGGAGGCATTTAAATTTGAAAATCTTTTTCTCAAGATCACGTTTGAGAAAAGTGACATTCTTAGTCATATTAAATATATTTGTCTCACAGGCATCATCTTCAATGTAATTCAATAAAATATTCAAATCACTATACAGCAAAAGGTGTAAAGCATCCATATCACCTGCAATTCCCTTGTGTGCAGAGTTATAATCCAATTCAACACTCTGCTCGTCTGCCATATCACACTAGATGAAGAAGAGAAAAGTATGTCCATAAAATGCAGCAGCTAGTGTGTAGAGCTATCTCAAAGGTCCCAAGCTGAATCAGCAGAAAGAGAGAGAGCACCATGACTGGAGCAGGTTTCATGCAAACGTAAGCACTTTCACACCCCAAAGGACACTTCTTCAGACTTTAACACACTCATGTGGAGACCTCAACATATTTATAGTGTTAAGATCAATCAAATGCAATCGGCTTAAATCATTTAAAAACAATCAATCAATTAAAAACTGAAACCTTGCAAAACAGAAACACTGTTTATCTGTTACTTGGATATTGAAGGAGGCACCTACTACTATAACTATTTGGATTCTGTCTTTCATCTAGTTTGCTATAGATCTTGCCCTATAAAGGTCTACATTTAGGTCTCTTGGTTTATTTACAATACTTGTATGGGGAATGCCTTAGCTAAATCCAAATCAGTGATGTGGGTCAAGTGAATATCAACTTCCTCTTTGACTTGCTAAAAGTAGTTTACCAAATTTACCACACACAAGCTCCATTTGATGAAATTAAGCTACCGAGGGTCCAGCTGAACAAGGTTTTTGATATTAGTTTGAGATCAGATATGCATTCCATGGCCTTAAAGACTTTTTAGGTGGATGAATATGTAGTTCCAGGGGTCTGTGATGGGGTCCTCCCCTTATGAGGGAGCATAACAGCAGTTTTCCGTACTGAAGGGACATTGAGTGCACCTGAGTTTGTTAAACCAGTTTAGGAGGATTTGCACAAGAACATGTTTGTGTCCAGGCAAACTACTTGGACTCATGTAAGCAATATTTTTTAATTTTTGCATGCACAGTTAGGGAATGTTCCTTTATGTTAGGAAGTTTAAAGAATTCAGGGACTCATGGAATTTCAGTTACTGCTCTTGGGGTTAAGTTGGCACTTGATGCCAAGGATCTTTGGAGTTTCAGTGTGTGGTAAAGTTTGTGCTAAACTTACCTGCAAATAATATGCATCTTTTAGGTCAGAGTAGGCGATGCCATTCTGGATTAATTCAGAAAACTGCTGGGTAGCATTTCTTAATTTTCTAATGTAACCAAAGAAGAATTTATATTTATACTTTGGTTCAGATGTTAGTTTGTGTTGCTGTTAATCTTTTATTTTCTGGTGGTCGCACTTTGACCTCTTCTGATACTTTTTATAGTCTTTAATATCACTGGATTTTGATTTGTTATAGGATTTAGAAGTTTTCCTTTTATTATAAAGCTTGTCAGTGGATCATCAAGGTGATTTACTATTGAATGTCCTGTTATATTTGAGTCTAGTAGGGGCAGCCAGATCTGCACCCTTTCCTTAGTAGGAGTAAGTTGCTGATACATTAGTAGCAGCCGAGGCTACATGAGGACTGAAAGCATCACAAAGTTTGAGTAGGTTTGTTCATTTGAAATCCATAAATTGAGATTTGCTCATGGAGGAATCTCTTAAGGTCATTGTGATCATGGAGGGTGTTTTATAGCAAGCTACAAATGATGATTTGTCTTGATTAGGGTCAGTTGGAGTTCAGTGAGCTCAGTCTATGGGTCTCTCTGAAGCCGCCAAGTGTTGATATGCTTTCTGACAAACACAGAATCTCTCCATAGTTTCCTTCTGGTCTTAATGCCTAGTAGGTACTAAACCCAGATAAGCACGGAATGCTATTTTTACAATGAAAGAGTCTCAGATGTGACCGAGATGTGTTAAAGTGGCAGAAGACTGTTATTAGAAATACTGGCATTGGAAAGAGCAGCCTTCTTATACTTTGATTTGAAATTTCTGTAATTGTCTATCGGAGTGTTCAGTAGCTGGACTATGCATAAAAAGGCAAGAAGGGGGTGGTAACAGCCTTGGCTAGTGAGTACAAGCAATGGGAAGAGAGGTGCAGGCCACCCTTTGTGAAGCAAGTTCATCGGCCTGTTGTATCATTCAGAGCTGAGACGTACTGGACCCTGCTAGAATGCTACAAAGTTACTTTGCTAATTGCTTAAGTCATTCATCTTCATATTTTGGCATAATTTAAGAATCCTCTAAGGACCAGATTTCTGAGAAATATAGAAATAACTCCACAGTTTCCCTCCAGTTTTAATGTTTGGTAACACTAAGGAAAGGATGGAATGCTATTTTTACAATATAAACAAGTCTCGGATACAACACAGAAGGGTTACTTGATTAAGAGATGGATCGACATATTAAAACTGATGAAGGAAATAGATTACAGAAAGTAAACAAGACCAGAAATGTCAGAAGTCTGATAAAACACATGAACACAGTAATCAAGCCTATTAGAAATTTGTGTGATAATCAAAGTAAATAGGATACATTACTGTGCAGCTAAATTAATAGATAAAGTTGTACCGCAAAAATGCAGAGCGATAAGGAAAAGGAAGGGAATAAATAAATGCCATCATAGACACATTGAATAGAGAAAACTATAAATCATTTAAGGCATGAAGTGTCACTGTTAGATGAGTATGGAAATGGGAAAAGATCAACAAAAATACATGATGGACGTGATAAAAGCAATGCACAGTATTAGAAAAGACCAGGATCTAACACATACTATTGCAAGTGAACTAAAGATATCAGCACAGGCAAAAGAGCTTAGAAGATATGTAGATCAACATAAAGGAAATATACAAAATAAGCAATTTGTTGATGATCCAAAAAGTTCTATAGAGATCTGGGAAACGAAGCAAAAGGAATAGAAACCTCACCAAAAAAAAAAAAAAAAAAAAAAATTACACATTTTGGAGAAATATTTACAATAACAAAAAAAAAAAAAAACACAAAAAACAAAAAAAAACAGTGGAGCAATAAAGATGCTGAATGGATAGAAAAATGAGAAGAAACCATAATGAGTTAAAATGTAATGATGTGAAGCAGGATAAAGTAATGTCCAGAGTCATTGAAACAAAGCTAAAAGAAGCCCCTAATTGGAAAACACCAGGCCCACGTGCAGTGCCCGTCTTCCAGAGTGAACCTACATGCCATCCTAAAAACTA
Organism: Protopterus annectens; assembly: GCF_019279795.1. Lineage (NCBI taxonomy): Eukaryota > Metazoa > Chordata > Ceratodontiformes > Protopteridae > Protopterus > Protopterus annectens. Next base: position 201,040,084 of record NC_056743.1, read on the forward strand.
TAGACCAGTAACTTGCTTTCTGACACTGGACAAACTATATACTGGAATTGATGTAGGCAGAGTTTATAGTCATTTAGAAAACAAAATCTATTTGTGACAATAGAACACAAAGATGTCATATGGAATAAAGGAACATTATTTGTTAAATAAAGCCATAACAGACCATTGTAAATAGGGCAAGAATCTAAGTATGGCATGGATAGATTACAAAAAAATAGCATCCCACACTCATGGATAAAGGAGTGCTTACAGATGTACAAGATAAACTGTATTGAGCAATTACATTACACTGACTATGAAACAGTGGCAAACCATTTTACAACTAAGCCATGATGGACAAATTATTATCCCAGATATAAAAATTCAAAGGGGGATACTCCAGGGTAACACTTTGTCACCGCTGCTCTTTTATCTTGCCATTAAGCTGCCTACATAACATTTAGGTCATGGTTACAATTTGGCTCCCAGAAAACAACCAAGTGTAAGACATCTCATCTTTTTGTGGATGACTTGAACTTTATAACTCATCAGATGAGGAGTTGAAAGCACAACAAGAAAATAATCCAACTGGGACAGGAATGTGATATAAAGGAACTTGAGCTGGAGAGCATAAATAAATATTTGGGAATTGATAAAGGGTCAGCAGTGAGACATTTAAACCAAACGATGAAAGGTTAATATTGGTGGTCCATGATAGTGGACTTGCATACACAGTGGTTTACAAAGTCCATTGAACATGCGAGAGAAACAGATGCAGGTTTTGTAAAACAGAACTGGAAACGGTCACAAATCTTGTTGCTGGGTGTGATACACTAATGGCAGAATACTGAAAGGCATGATAATATGGCAAGATGGTTGCATTGGGGATTGTGCAAACATCATAATACTGAAGTAGCTGAGAAGCATTGGAAACATGAGCCACAAAGCATTATATAGAATGATGAAGTTCTTTATCACATGGGATCAACTATTACCAACAGAAAACGTGAGAAAACCAGTAGTCCATGAAAAAACAAAAGCAGCATTGATCATTGAAATTGCTGCACTCATTTTATTTATTCAAAATTTGTTGACCCGGATAGTCCGACTGAGCTAAAGCCCTTTTTCAGTGGAGGCCCTGGGAGAAAAGCTCCACAGTACAACTAAGCAAGAAACATCGCATGATTCAAGTAAAATACAATAACATACATATAATCAAATAATTAAGCAAATGTCCATTACAGTACAGGTAAGAAAAATCAGCAAAAATGACATTTAAACTAAGTAGTAAGTATGGAATCGGGTAACAAAAAGCTGGGAAAACACACGAGGATTGTTCTCCTCAGTGACCAAGCTCGAATCTACCTACAACAAGGTAGCTAAATTTCCTGCCAAACAAACCTACAAATCCCATCACTGTCTCTCTCTAAAACACTTAAACTGGCTTGAATTACCCCACCAGCTTCTTTTCTCTCGGCTCCAGATCATTCATTCTATCCTTTACCAGCCTTCCTACTGCCCAGCACTATCCCCTCTCATCTCCCATTATTCTCCCTCCAGACCTCTCCGAAGCTCTAACCAAGACCTACTACAAATCTACAAACCCAAGTCTAAATTTGGACGCAACATGTACAGCTATCACCCCACTATTGCCTGGAATAGGCTCCCACTAGAAATCAGGACCCTTACTAATCCTAAACAATTTAAGACAGCCACCAAAGAGCACTTTAAAAGTCACTCACTGGTCCTGCCACTGCAGTCTCCCTCCTTAAACATTCCCTACTTTTCATACCTTAATCTACTTTCTGCCCTTAACTCACTCTTCTCACTAGCGTCTCTAATCTTCCTTGACTACTCTTTCTACTGTTTTCTAAAATCTATTAATCAAATCGCCTCAGAGAGACATTCTATTGTTATTGTCTTTCCTTCATGCAACTACATTATGATAAAACTGGGTTTTTATAACCACTTACCCCAAAAACTGTATTCATCTTAATGACATTCCTTTTTATACATTTTGAAAGAGCTTTGTTATACTCCTGATTATTGATACTGTTATGACATTGTATTGTTACTTAATGCTTTGTTGTTTAATACTAATTTATAATGAAAATTGTATAATATGTTGGAGCTTTTCTCTTCAGCTCAGTCGGACAAACCGGGTCAACAAATTTAAAATAAATAAAGCCATTGAGACCGGAGTCTGACCTGTATTTGGCACGTGTATAGTGACATCCAACATGTCTGTACATATCCCTTAGGGCTACGTGCCTAAAGTCACTCGTTCCCACAAGGTTATATTCAAATCACTTGGCATAAGGGACTGAAGAGGCTTTGTAACATCAGATCTTACTAATGCAACTATGCTGAGGAATTTGCTTGTTTTTACAGAAATAATCTGACAGAGCAATGCCAAAATTACAACTCACAGAAATGGAATCTATTGTAATCCCTTGGCTTTTTAATCACTTGTCTATACTACACTATTCAGTCTTGAAATCTGTCTCCGACAATTGCAACTCTTCATATGAGTGATGGTATACATCTATATGCGAGTTACTTAAAAGGACACTAAAAATGTTTAATAATGCCAGTCTTACATATGCAGTACCCTCCCCTCCAAAAAATGTTTGGTCATGGCAGTCGTGAGCATCTTTGAGTGTTTGCTCCTTTATTTGAGCAGCTAGGGCATTGCAAGCTAGTATTTTCCCTTTTTACAGAACAGTTCATTCAGTTGGTTGTATAGCTATGACTCATCCTTAATATGTTTCATCAGCTAAGTTACATTGCCACTTTGGAACTTTATAAACCTCAAGTAGTTACAAAGTAATCTTATATGACATGAAAGACTCTTGTATAAAATAACAGAAGAATTTGATTTTTTTTATCTAAATTTTAAAAGTAATTTAGGAGCATCTCTGATTCATCTTTGTCATATTCCTCTGTATTTTAGATTGACAACACTATTTTATTCCTTGGAGACCAAACCTGGGTTGCATAGTATGCTTATAAAACTGAATTCATGGTGAAAGTTGCTCAGTCTTTGAGAACTGTTAACAGGAGCCTAAAGTTGCTATATGCCTTTGTGCCGATTTCTTCTTTTGACAACTGAATGCTAATTTAAAATAACTAGTTATCCCAAGATCTTGCTATGTAACTAACATGCTGATGTCTACCATTCAGGTTTGTGACCCAGTAACCGTAGTCTCACCAGTGGTTATGCAGTCATTTATTTGTGTTAGTTGAAGGGTTATTTGGTTTGCCTAGACATTTTTGCATGGCTGAGCAGTCTTGACCAGATGTGTTCTCTACAGGACTGGCCTAGTGGCTCTTTGGTCTGCATCCAATTGGGCCATTCATTCTGTAGACTGAGATGGACATTCCTGGACTAAGTGAGAGCCCTTCTTACCCATTTGTTAGTCTATTTCCCATTAATTCCCCAGTTGTAAGATTCTGGTGGTAGGGAGTGAGCCAGTTTGCAAGCGTTATGGACTGGCCTATCCCTCTCCTAGTGCAACAATTCCTCTCTGTAGTGGCTCCTCTACGGCTACTTGTCACAGGAAGCAGGCCTCTATTTGTTCTTTCAGCTGTGTGCACACTCATAGTAATGTGTTCTTATAGGTTCATGCTTCCTGGGTGAAATATCTAGTGTCACCCAAGTGGCAGGCCACAGCCCCTTCAACACCTGGATAGGTGAGCCAACAATGATGACTTACTCCATGGGCAGCTTTATCAGGCACACAAGCCAGTAATCAAACTTGGTCACCTCGTACACGGTAGGTTTTCAGTTCCTCTGCACCACTGGTACTGTCTTATTAATGACATCTCTTTCTCTGTGCATCAGGCTTCTTGGTTATCTTTTGCACTGTGTACTTACCTGTCTTACCTTGATAAATGGCAGTATTCATTTCATTTCTCAAATGTGGAATTTTTTGCAGTGTATTCTATGAAAGTAAAGTGCTCACCTTCATCCTTTTATTCGTCCGTGTCATGTGGAAGTCATACAGTTAATACAGAATGCTTCTTTGTATGTGAATGTTTTATTTCTAGCTGCATAACATATGTTGGAGCATTTCCTTTATCTTGTATCCAGTCATATTATGCAGACTGACATTTTTAATGCATCATACAAAGATGTAGCGTGGCCTGATCAAGAACACCAGCCAAAATGTTTTGCAGGAAGTATTGTACACTTTTTAATAGGTTTGTAATGCTACTCTTGATACCATTGTCAGTGGTAAGATGATCACCTGGGATTAGACTGCAAGTGATAAATGCATTAAAAATATGATCCACATTGCATTCTGAATGCTGATACCTTCTGTAGGAAATGGACTTCACATGCTGTATGCTTTACAGTGTTAACATTTTACATCAGTTTTGCTGCCAAGCTCTTGGAGAAGACCTTTCTCATGATGTATATCTCACTGCCTGTAGACATGCTTCTAAACTGTCCAGATTTTTTCCCCTTGTGTTTCTGGTCTTTCTCATTGTGTTTTTATGACAAATCATTGAGGTTTGATGTTGGGATATAATGACAGACATTTGAGTTTCAGGCTTCATGCTGTTCAGAAAAAAAGCATGCCAATTCAAAACCTGTTTTATCAACTGTCTGTTGGTAAGAGCAATATTTAAAAATTGTCCCTATTTTGTGGCCTTTGTCCCCCATTCTTTATGCCTTTGTCAAGATTTCTTGGTGTAAGAGGTCGAGAGGTATGCCTGTGGATGAATCATTCTTTTGTAAGATTTATACTGTTGCCTCTTGACTTCTCTGCTTTTATCAAGGTATTCTTAAGACACTGAATATCCCTTTTATGGATGGACAATATCTAGAAGACAAATGTACATACCTAAAAGGACAAATATTACAATACAAAACAAAATTCAATGCACTTTGTCGAATGATGTAATGCATTTTCATTACAAAAATGATGCCTTAGTGAATCATGAAAATTTTTAGCAGTTGCAGTTCATACTTGTTAAAATCAAATGGTCATGAATTTTGTATCAAACAAATCTGGAGACTTCACACTTGCTTTGATTATAAATTTATATTTAACTTTGTGGAAAAGAAACTTTTGCGCTACGCAACTGAATATTGAAGTTAAATTAGTAAGACTTTGAAGCGGTTTTAAAAAGTAAAGACATTCAGCAAAGTGAAAAGGATTATGCATGATGGAAGGATCCTTCAATGCAAAGAGGATGAGGTGGTGATCCTTCTTTAGGGTTTTTAATTGGTTACCTTTCTAATACACTTGATGCTGAATTCTTCCCTTGACATGGAGGGCTGAGATGTGATTTGTTAGATGCAGATCAGTAGTGTTGAGGTAAACAAAACAGGGGCACTAGCAATATAATGTGCTAATGGGACCACTAGGTGAGTGTGTCATGTTGTTGTTTTGTCTTTTGGCTTTTCCCGGTAAGGGTTCGCCACAGCGGAACACTGGTCTGCTAATGATTGGCAGTCGATTTTTACGAAATGCCAAGGTGCCAGCTCGACGCTCAACCTTCAACTAAGGCATGCCCATTTATGCACACGTCTTTCGAACGCTACCCAACCACTAGGAGAGTGTCATATGTTTAAATGACCAAATCAGTGCAACTGTTCACACTATACAATAGTAGGAAGGAAATGGGTAATATGGCAGAAACCGTTAAAATAAAGGCAAGGGGTGAAGCTGAAATCTGGTACAGTTTAAACTGAATACCATAGCAGGGGACTGTGCAATGGTCATGCATGAATCTGCTAACCATGGCTTTCATTATGCAAATCATAAAGTAGCATTTGGCAGAAACACTGGAAAGTTAATAAAACAGTCTGACAGCTGAAATGGCAGATGCCAAAAACAAAAATACTGATCATTAGCATTACTTGACCTGAACAACCACCATTGTGTTTGTCTCTGGTCTGTTTTATTGATAAATGATTGTGTCTGTGGTGTTCACATAACCTTTGTGGAGGTTCTTGAACAGTGGCAAACCATATATATTCTAATATAAAGCAGTAAAAAAAACTAACCATATAAACAATTTCCTCATATTGTGTGTGAGTGAATTTGTGTAATTTTTAGTTGCTTGGCACCTGATCTTAATTTAGTATTTCAACGGACTACACAGCCTTTGGCAGGGCCACTAAAAGGATTAAAACATATTGCACTGTTCTTGCTGTTTCCGTAGAACAAGGCTCTGCAGTGCATTGAGAGTTATCAGTAAATGTCACTACAGAGGGTGGGAGGAAAATATTGTGGATGTTACATATTTCTTGAGGAATTTTTTTTTTCTGTAACTTAGAGGGAACAAACCCAGAATAGAAGAAAAATGCTGAAATGTATCTCACAATGCAAAAGATAACACATCATGTTTTACTTTTGTGAAATTATACAGGTTTAGGAAAGCAAATTATTGAACTAACACTTTTTGTAAGAACCAATAGCAAAGGGGCTCATATTGTTTTCTGAGTTGTGACGTTCTAGAAGGAGCTAAAGCAGAGATGAAGTATCACAGAAGCTAAACTGCACAAATGGGAATGACTTTGAATTTGCTTTCCTACCTCTGCTGATCATTTTAAGCAGGTCTCCATTCTCATATGCAATGGTGCTTCCAGAAATGGCTGTAATGTCTTTTACTGTGTCAGTCTTGCAGAGGTACACCATGTTATTACATATGCTGCTTCAGAAATTACAAATCTGATTCACATTCTTTTTTGTGTATATTTTGGATGTAGCATTTTATAATGTTAAGACATAGATACTTCATGTAGAATACATATGTTTCATTTTGTTTTGTTTTACGGTTACTGATAAATGGATTCTTATTAGTTATAAGTTTCAGCTTTAGAGTAACAATTTATGCTCAGCACTGGCTCTGTTAACAAGTCAACTGAACCAGAAGTACATATTCAACAGTCAGTAGTACAAATGCATGTTATGTATATTTGCATTAATTGAAAAGCAAAATGAGGCCTTGACTAAGTTTTTTACTTTGTCACTCATGCTTGTCAACAACCAGAAAGTCCACATGTTAATCCATTTCAAAGGTTATAGCCAAGCTAGTCACAAGCTGCCAGCCTGGCAGCTATAAAGAGTTTTTTTCTGTTTTATCAGCACCCAGCTACCATGGGGCTCTAAGATATGTTCTGCTTTGATGATCCATGAACATGTCTTAATCTGGGTGCAGTGCTAGTGTGTTTAACTGCTCCTTTATACTACTGTACTCATTTTTCCCCACTCTTTATTTGGAAACCATGACTATGCAGACTAGGCCACCCCCACCCCCAACAACCATAGTCTCCTTCCAAACACTCCACCGCAGCTTCTGCAGTAACAGGATCACTAGTGGATTTTAGATTGTGTGTTATAGTCCTTATTTTCTCTGTCACGCAGCTAGCCTGACAAAGGAAACTATATGTTGTGATGCAGTGCTCAGACTTGATCCTTTTTATTGTAGATGTACAAATACTGAGTAAAGAAATGCATCAAAATGAAGTGTTACGGGGGGGGGGGTGTTGAGCAGAATATACACCATTATGTTTAAAATCGGATGGATGAATTGCTGACGTATTTATCCAACTTTTAAATGAACAGTCTCCTGTCCCATATTTTCCATTTCTCAGTAATGCTGAGAACACTAATTTATTACTGAAGAGGTTCAATTTTTGTCTGCGTGTAATGAAACATGGAGAGAAATATGAATGCATGCCATGGCGGAGCAGATTACTCTGGGTGGGAGGACTGGTACATCTTTGTTAATATCCTGCATCTTTTGTGTTTATGTAACTTCTGTAGCTTTTACTTAGTTGGGGTGGTGGTTTACTTGAGCCTCTAACCTAACATCTTAATCTGTCACCTCCGTTTCATTTTGCTTGATTTTTGAACTTGCTCATTTGTGTGCTGTTCTCTTTGTGAAATTTGCCACATCTGAATCTCTTCTCCTGTACACTGATTCTAGACATCTTTGAAGTTGTTGTGGTCATGTTTGTTAGTATTGCTTTCTTTCCATAGGTTCATAGAATAGTACTAGGCTGTCTGCCCTTGTGGGCCATTTTAAGTCTATCCCAATTTCCAACCCGAATGTAAGAATCAGATCTGTACCTTGCATCAGTGAGGTAAGCACCTCAGCCATGGTCATCTCCCAACATTTTCCTCATGCATAGCGCATCATACCGTGCCTCTCTTCATCCACTGTTCCCTGTGCTGCTGCTTTTGGAATTTTAATTACTTCAGTTTTTCTTGTTCAATTTGTAGAAGTTTTTACCATAGCTTTCTTTAACTGAGACTGTTTCCTCTTCCAGATAATGTATCATTTCACTTGATCTTAGATCTGCTTTTTACATTTTTTTCTTGCAATTAATTTGTTTCTTGCTCTTCATAATCTCTACATTTAAGTTCCAGGTTTGTTATACTGATGAAATCAGCACATTACTTGTTTGTCTTCCTCATTTGTCGACATTACTTTTTCTAGGACTCTTGGCATATCACTTTTTCTGCCTTTGTGAATAGCTGGTTTCATGTGCCATGGTGAGTGTGGGTGGGACCACGCTGGACATATAGTATTAGCACTTCTGCTCAGCCAGACTTCTACTCTGAGTAGAAAAATTCAATTTCTAGATGATTGAGGTATCTGCAGATATGAGCGTTCTTCCTATTTACTTAATATGTACACTATTGTCCTATATTCAGTGTGCATTTAGTGGAAAAAAGGCTCTGAACAGATCAAGGACACATGTTTGGAAGTCATTTTATATAAATATTTATACAGGGGAATAAACCACTCTACACTTCTCATGGTGGAGGCAAGCCCTCAACACATACCCCCATACTTCTACAAGCATGAAGTTAGTATTGGTCTAAGAGGAAAGAAAAAAAAACACTACATTTGAGTGCGCAGCAGCCTTACACCTTACATAAACAATATTTCTGGAAACTGTAAGCATCTGTGATTCAAGCACAACTAGTTGTAAATAGGCAGTTGCAGCAAATCCAACTAGTCCTCTATCATCAGTAAACCAAACAGTCTCTCTCTAACAGTGGCAGCTCTCTCAAGCATCATGTCCTCAACTTCCATATAGTATACAGTGCTTTGTAGATGTGTGTGTATATATATATATATATATATATATATATATATATATATATATATATATATATATGGATCTACGTTGAGCCATTGTAAGTACGTTACATCGGAACGTACAAGAGCAAACTCACTTTCGCGAAAGTGCCTTTCATCGAAAATGCACTTTTGCAAAAAAAAAAAAAAAAAGCCAAATAAAACAGTACTCATGTTTATGCAGGGGGCAAGCCCCCTTGCACCCCCCATGTGGGGGGGGGCTGTGCCCCCATCCCCTTGTTTAATATTCTCACTCCGAGCCCACTTCATTGGGGAAAAGGGAATATTTCCTTATCCCTGCTGTACCACGATCTAAGCAACAGTTTGCTTAGTTGTAGATCAACAGTACATGTTGATGTACAACTAAATCTACATGCAAACAACTGTTTACTTAGCTACCTTTCAGTGAAAGTACATTTTTGACAAAATGCACTTTCACGAAAGTGAGTTTGATCATGTATGTTTCAATGAAACGTACTTTCGGTAATACCAGGAACTATATATATATATATGTGTATATATATATATATATATACATATATGTATATATATATATAAAATGTGTGTATTTTATAAGATATGATATACACAAGGTCCATGTGACTTTGACCATTCTCTACCCCTCTCTAAACTTTCCCATCTCTTTTCTTACTGCCTAACATTAATTGGTCCCACAGCTGCCCAATTCATTCCTTTCTCTTTGTTCTGTCTGGGCTATTTTACTATCAGACTAACTCTTCTAAAACTGCTGCTCCCCAAGACTCTAGTCTTTGCCAAGTTCTTTCCTCCATTTTCAGAAATAACCTTCCCTTTGTTCTTCCATGGCTTTGAACTACCTTTTGTGCTGATATTCTACTTAATGAGGGAAAGACAGCAACTCCATTCAAAAGGAGCTTCGAAAGCATATCCATGACCTCTTTTACTGGCTACATAATAAATTAATCTTACATGCTGAAATGCAATCCATTTTAGTCTCTTCTTCACAAGTTGATAATTTTCCAGTACAGCTGTTTGTCTTTTAGGGAAATGTCACCTCATCTATTAAGACTTGCAGGTAGCTTATTATAGTGACCCTGTCATACATTTCACCACCCACTTTGAGTCTGTTATCTCTAAAGTTCTACATAGAGTAAACCACTGTTACAAAACCTGAGGCACCTCGTCCTTAAAGTCCTTTTTTCCATTGCTACATCAGTTGTCTTGGCTATGACTAAATAAACTCTTCCCATTTCCTCCCTTGGTTAACTTTAAGTACCAGTCTGCTGTAGAAGACACAGACCAGTCTCCCCAATCATCTCACCCATTGCTTTATTTTCTTGGCAAATACTCTTATAGCTGAAGAGAATGCATTGTTAGCTTCTACAATTTGCAAATTTACTTTACTTCAACTTTGCCTCCATTTTTACTTTCACATCCTCTGAATAACTTCTTTATTGGACTTTATCAGACTGCATCTTTTTCCAAAGATCCCCCCATGTTCTTTTATTCTCCAAAGGATACTCTTCTAACTTTTCCTCTACAGTATGAAGGTCTTTTCTTCTAGGCCTTCCCAATGTACACAGTTTGCAACCATTTAGAAATTCTGCTCACTCTTATCCGTCTTCCTTCAAATGTACCAGTTTAAAAAGTACACCATCAAACAGTTATTTTTATAAATATGGCCCTCTACTGTCACCCCTTTAGTTCACAACTCTTTCTTTATAGAAAACTTCTGCTTTCTGCTATTTTCTCCCTTAACCATATTCGTGTAGCAGTCACCCACTGTTAGATATGGGACTATGCCCATATATTTTAATTTTGCATTCTATCTTGCTATATTTATTAAAACACTTTCATAGCTACCATAATGTATTTACTCTTTCACCAATGCTGCTAATAAAACCTTTAATCTCTATATTTGTCTTCTGTTTCCTTCATCATGTTTACCTTCTAAACTGCCTATAATAATCTGTTTTATATATTTAACCAATAGGCTTGTTATGTCTAAAAATGATTTTCTTATCAATTGACCAATCACTTTATAGCTATAATACTACTGCAAGTGTGAAAAATGCTGTTTCCTCGTAATCACTATTAAGCAACTTATGATAAATTCATTGCAGTGTATTTTTCATGCACATTGACAGTGTCTGTCATTTCAAACACTACATTTCAATATATAGTTCAGTTATGGAAGTATATCTTATGAGATGTATACTTCAGTTTTGGAAATTAGTGAAAAACATGTATAACAACTAATACAGAATGAATGATATTTCAGCTGAACTGTGTTCCAAGCACCCTTAGGGTCATTGTTTCTGATATCATGCCCTTTCATATGTAATCTAAGTGCTAAGTTGAATGTTTATAAAACCAGCAGCAAACAATATTATGACATCAAGAACTGCTGGTGCCAGACATCCAGAAAAAGTTGTACTATGCATTAACAGGTGATGTTATAGAAGAACAAAAGACTTACTTCTATAGGGCAATTCTCTGCATAGATTTTGAGACCTATTTTCAAAATTATACTTTCATGTTTTATGCAAACTAAGCTTGTTAAGATGGAGTTCTGAGAAGCCACGGTGTTCTAAAATGTTGGAACATTATGAACACTATGCTGAGGGTAAATTACCTTCAAATCTGCATTATCTGAAAGTAGGAAAGTGAGTTTGAAACAACTGAGCTCTACAAAAATTGCTATTGATTTTACACTGACCTATATGCTGTTTAATGTAAAAGGTCATATGATGGCATTTGCCAAGAATGAATACAGAGTAATTAGAAACTGCTCATTTTAAAAGACTGCAGTTTGTGTTGAATTTAAATTGCCAAACAGTTTTGAAATGCTAATGAATGATAACTTTATAGATGTATGTTCATCATTTAAAATAAAAAACCTCACTTGTAAAAGATTACATTGTATAACAGCAATAACCCACCCTTGGGTATGGGTATATTATGATTTACCCATGGTTGGATTTGTTTAAAACTCTGACTTCACCATTGTGATCAAACCATGCCAACCATTGGTAAATTCTTATGTACCCATGCCCAGTTGTGGATTATTGGTCAAGTGGTCTATACAGTGCTTTCATTTTGTCTTCTAATACCCAAATATAAATTCTGAGTAGTCACTATGGACTTGAAATCATATGACTCATTCAAATAGGACATGGAATCCAAGGTCTCTTGTTGACTACCTATACCGACAAAAATTGTCACCTAGGTGGGGAATATTATGAATTGTGAGTCCCAAGTATTTAACATTTATCAGGAGGGTGAAGTGGTCCAAGGGCCATTTTCAGGAATGACCTGGGCAGAGATGCCAGTCAGTACAATTAAACACAGAATGTACAACTGTTTAAACTGAAATTTGTCTAGTACTGGCAGTAACATATTTATAGGTATAGCACAGTGTTGAAATTTCATTTAGGAACAGATCATTTTGAATTTTTAGGAAGATACTGCTCATTACTGACAGAAAAAATTTGCTTGTTCAATTTCAAAGAAGAATTTCAATGAATATGAATTGAATTAGTATTAAGCTAGCAGATGGAGTACATAATTGTTCCTCATAAGTGTTTTGTAGCCCACATCCCTGAACCACTTACAAGTGTGCTGTTTTATCGGATATTTTTAGTTGTATTTTGAAGATAGTAAGTTTTATTTACTTGACTTGGAGTTTATCCCAACTAGAAATTGAAATTTTAGAGAAGGCTTTTTCAGTACAGGCTAGCTAAGATTATAGTCATAATCCCTGTTGAAGTGTTTGGTCTTTAAAAGGGGACAACATCCAGTATTAAGGAGCTTGTAAGTAAGGGTGGTAAGCAGTAGTTTATTTTTTCCTGAAACTGTAAGCTGTGTACCATTCTTTATTGTATCACAGGGGTGGTCTCTATTATTAGCCAGGTTGATGAAATGTATTTTTATTTTTGTGTTTTTAAATGAGGTATTTACAGCTGAATTTGTAACGATAAGAAGCAGTCTATATGATATTAGGAAGAAGTGTACTGATGGCCTTGGAGCATCTGGCTTTGGAGTGAGGTGACTGGATATGGCATAGGCTCCTTTAAGTTGTCCTAGCACTTTATTACTCTTGACATAGAAGCCCAAGTTAAGAGAGTAAGTTCTAACTTAATTCTTGGGCATCTTTCAGTGCTGGCTTCAGAGAAAAATGTTTAAAAAAGGGATCCTTGATGACAAGGATAACAGGATGTTTAATCATTTAAGTTGTGGCCAAACAGCATGACACACAGTCTTGCTAGTATTTGCAACATGTTTGTTAGCTTATCGATTCCAAAGTACTTCAAAATGCAATTGCAGCTTTTGAGAGAGTTCATGAGTTGTTTCCCTGTGCCTAATGAACATTACATCATCTGCATACATTATGCGGTCAAGTGTTGGGATGCCCAAGGAATATCATTAATAAATGATGAGGGGGTTTGTGGCCAGCATGCTTGTCAGATAACAGCTCAAATCTTCTGCTTTACCTTTTAATACTTATTCTGATGGGATTTTTTCAAATTAACATCAAGAACCTCTATGAAAGTTTTTCCTATAGACCTTCAGATCGTTATGATAGAAGAAGTTTGAAAACATTTTCTGTTCAAAACTTTATTTTTAGTAATTTTCCTATCAGAAGTCATATAGTCTGTTTTAACTGAGTCCCTCAAACTTCTCTTCAAGGGAATTCTATGAAGAAGGAATTACAAACATGTCCAGTATTCAGGATCTCTCTACAAAAATGGATAATCTGAAACATATAACGGACAATATGAAAAAGGATAACAACAAACAAACAGAATTACTGAAGGAAATCATCACAAAACAGATCAAATTACAGCAACACAAGAATCTGTTGATGAACTAGAAGGAAGACCAACAGAAAATGAGAATCAGATTGATTTTCTTCTAAAACAAAACAATATATTACTAAAGAAGGTAGAAGATTTTGGAGATCTGATCAAGAAGTATAAGGATTTATGGTATACCTGAAAAAATGGAAGGTAACAACTTCATCTAGTTTTTAAATGACTGGCTTCCCAAGGCTCTAAATCTTCCTGAATCTTTATAATTTGGCATAGAAAGATCCCACAAATCTCTCTCCGATATTTTCACATCAAAACCCCCCTTAGCTTTAAGATCTATCATTGTGAAATTTCTGTCAACACAAGACGAGGATTTAATTCTCGGAGCTGCTTGGTCTGGAGCTCCATTACAGAGAAGTGGGGAAAAGTGCTTAATGTGAATTGCTTGTTTATTCCAGAGGAGTCGCAGTCGACTCTCCAAATTTTGTTTGTCATAGGCTAGGTTGAGATCTTTGTAGTGAGTGACACCTGTCCCATTTGATTTGCAGATATACAACATTTCTGTTAGGGCAGGGTCACAGACATCTCTGTAGGCTAGGCACAAGTCAGCTCTCAGAGGCTTTTAGGAACAAAGTACAGAGACGGTCTTTCCATGTTGGTAATGTTTTGGAGTCCCTGAATCCTCTTGGGCAGGAACCTCTGTGGTCTCTCCAGCTGCTGCAAAAGGAAGCATTGTACTCTATTAGTGGTCTGAGGGTGGAGTTCAGAGGAGTTATAACATTCTTGGTCTTGGATGTGATGCCCTTGTTTATGAGGTGTGCGACACAAAAGGCTTTTCTTACACTGTGGACACATGGTGATAGAAGTTTAGACTGCTATCAACTTGTGTTCCCAAGTCATGCACCACTGTGTTTAAGCTTGGGGGGTGCAGTCAATACTGTAATTTGCAGGGGCTACCTCTTTGCCAAAGGGGACAGTGATGCACTTTTTTGCATTTAGTTTTAGAGTAGACCATGGCTTTGGCACCAAACATTTGTCTGTGTTTAACCCCTCCTGTAATATGCTAATATCTTTAAGGGACTAAATGATTGCTCTCAGTTTGCAGTCATCTGTGAACTTGATAAGCCACAGGCCATCTACTTTCACCTGGACTTCCAAGAAATAGATTCCAAACAGTAGAGGGCCCAGCAAAGAACCTTATGGTACCTCACTGGCAACTGTTTTTACTGGTGGAGTTGGAATCACCAACTTGGACAATATGGGTTCTGTTGGTGAGCTAGTTGGCCTACCCATATAGTGACATATGGGTTAATCCTCAGCTTGGAGAGTTTCTCAGTGATACCTGAGTTGGCAGATTGTGTCGAAAGCCTTGTCCAAGTCAAGATGGGTAGTATGTGCTGCTTTGCCTTCATGCAGAACTTTGGTAACATTCTTGAAGTCTACCAGGTTTAGTAAGCATTATCTACATTTAACGAAGTCAAACTGGATCAGGTTGAGAACTTTGTTACCCATGTCCTTGTTGACAAGGTCCATGATGATTCTTTCCATGGTCTTGCAGATAAGGCTGGTTAGGCTTATGGGTCTGTAGTTCCTAGGGTTGGTGGTTGGACCCCCTTTGCGAAAGGGGATTACAGTTCCTGTTCTCCACTCTGCTGCAACAAAGTGTGCTTAGGCTATGGTTAGAGAGAGTTCCAAGTGGATCTGCTAGGTCATGTTTAAGGTTGTTTAGTAAGCAGCCAGAGATTATCTGGTCCCATCGAGGCTGTGTTTTTGGCCTTGGAGAGTGCAAATATGACCTAACTGGAGAAACTGGAGAGAGGACAGATAGGTATGTTTTAGGTTATGGCTAGTGGGGATGATGTTTGCACCAAATCTGTCAGCTAACAGGATGGCAATTTCCTCAGGGTCAGTATGAATGGTACCATCCGTTGAGTCTGGCACATAGCTGGGTATTCCCTTTTAGATTTTGGATGTATCTAAAGAATGCCTTATGGCTGTATTTTTAGCTAGAGAAGCTATTTTAGCCTCATAACTAGCTTTAGAGGACTTTACCAGATATTGGATTTGCTTGCTCAAGCAGTGAAGGGTATTCTTTCTCTGCTGACTAAGTTCCCTTTTTTTCTTAGATATCACTTTCTTCCTTTTGTTATGTAACCTGTTTATACTTGAGGTCCTCAAAATGCCAAACAGTTGCAGAACCAAAGCTTTCTTTTCATAAAACCAAGACTGGATGCAGTATGAAACAAACCAAGCAACGCTGATACTGAACAATTGTTTAATAAAACAAAGCTTTCAGGTCAAATAAAGCCTTCATCAGTGTATAAAATACTCACACATGCTAACCATTTTTATATACTATCAAAAATCACACGACCATTAATTATTCAATTAAACAATCCATTCTAGTTAAAAACAATACTTGCAAAAGAACCAAACTATATTTCATATATATTTGTTTATACCTTAGTACAGGTTTTAAAGAAAGTCTGGTTTAAACTTGGTAATACATCGGCACAAAGATGTATTATCCACTGATATTCCTTTATCTCAAGCTTATTGTTAAGATCTCCACCTCATATATCCTTACTCTATCAACCTAAAAGAGAATTTATGTACATTTCCATATGTACTGATATGCTTAGCCTAGGAATTAGTATCAATATTTCTTCTTATTTCGGAATGGTGCTCAGTTATTCTTTCCTTCAGTTTTCTGGTAGATTTTCCAACATAAAATGCCTGACATCTATAACAGGTAGCCGAGTATATTATATTCATTGTAACACATGTTGCCAAGCTAGAAAGTATATAATTATTTCTTGTTATTGGGTGTTGAAACCTATTTTTGTTAATTAATTCACAACAGCTACAATTGTAGCAAGGAAAGGTACCTGATTTAGCTGCTGTTACCCCCCCCCCCCCATTCTTGACACGTCTTTATAACAACTTCTGCTTTAAACTCTGACAGTTTCAGTATGAGAAACTGGATTTCATGCCAACTATGGGACAAAATGGTTGAAACTCCTAATTTACTACTTCCTTCTCTCGCTGAACATAGTCAAAGTAGACTGGGAGTGGAAGGAGAGTAGAAGGGACTAGTTCACTGTGGAGTAGCATAGCTCTCAACCTTCCATCGCCAAAATGAGGAACACTCGCCTTCATAATGTGGAACAAATGGGCAAAATGTGGAACACATACTAATGGCGTACTAACAACTTCAACCAGGAAGTCATAGGATGGTTAAAATATGCTGGTTTTACTTATAAATAATATCCTTTAATGAATTAATATGAATAATTTCAATTTACCATGGATTTCACTTAAAAAAAAATTCCTAACACTGAATGTGTGACAGACTCTTTCAATGTGGAACTTTGTGGAATTTTGAGGAACATGAACTTTTTCAGACCCCAAATGAGGTACGTTCCTTGTAATAAGGTACACTTAGAGGTATGTGGAGTAGTGCAGAAGCAGAGCCCTAGACCTGCATTTCCTCAGGTAACATCTCAGCTTACAATCTGTATACTTAAATATTAATTCACTCAGTTCACTGGTGGAGGCTCTGATGTGATGCACTGGAAGACGGAGATATCGCTACAAGAAATTCATGAATTGTAATGAATAAAAAGATGGAGTTACAGATGACCCCCACATACAGAAAGTTGCATGTTTCTGTAATGATATTCATGTTTAAACTTGTATGACAAAGAATCATAAAGCTGATTTTGCATTTCTGTCAAATATTCACGTTCAGCACTACAATTCATGAGTCACTGACACTAAAAGCAGATTAAAAAATTTTCTATTTTAAATTGCTTGACTTTATAAATTTGCTAAGCTTAGAGAAATTGTTTATTTCTTTCTGGAAGCAAATTATTCCAGCAAGCTGATGTTGCCTTACTAGGTTACATGTTCACCTTTTGTGTGAACAGAAGCACCCTCTCTTTAAGGATAGAGCTCCCTGATAGTGTTATCTGGTAGTAGTGGAAGGCTAATCTACATTTCTATGCTGTGCATGTGTGTGGGAGGGAGCTGACAGTATTCCAGAATAAAAAAAAAAAAAAAAAGAGCTTAAAACATGGAACTTTTTATAGGAATTAATTTAGCTTCCTCGACTCATGATGCTATAGCCCCAGTTCTGCAGGTAGATATCTGCAGTCACTAATTGTGAATTGTAGATACTTTGCAACCTGTGATACATGTCCTGTGTCATCTTCACTTGGATATCTGAAGTCTGTGCCTTGTCATTCCTCTTTCTCCTCCAGTACCTGGGTTCTATTCAGTTCTTCATCCATCTATTACACGGAAGTGGCAGAAATGAAGCTTTCCACTGTACAAATGTCACTGAGTCCCTTTCCAAATTCATGTAGGGGGAAAACCATCAGTCTGCACTTAACAGAAATTGGCATTTGATCAGATACCAATCTTGAGGATTTGTGTGCGAGGCAATATTTGTCCACCACAAGGAGACATGCAGCGAAAGAAAAATTATTGTAGCATGATTGAGTCATGGTCATGAAATGCCAGAAGTAAACAAGAATTTATCTATTTGTCTTTGATTGCTGGGAAAGTCCAATTGGATGATCACAGGATCATAGGAGATTACTAGGCTATTTACCCAGAGGTAATTGTAAGCCTAGACATTTCATCCTAATGTAATACCATGAAAATGCTAGTCCATATCCAGGATTGCAGTCAGTGATGACTGCCCATGTCCAGGAGGGTTGTGGGTGCTATCCCTGGTAAGAATTTACAGTGCTCTATCCACTAGTCGAGGTTCCTCTTGAACAAAGGTGCTCTGTTTCACATGAATTGATAGCCTGTTCCAAAGATGCAGCAGTCACTGGGAGATAAAGCTGTCCTTCTAGCATGTCATTTTTAAGTCTCAGGCCATATTTGGGTCCTTGGAATGGGTAGCCCTAGTCCCGTTTGATTTACTGATATGCAGCAAGTTCATTAGTTTTGGGTCTTGGATTGCTCTGTAGGCCAGGCATAAGTCTCCCCTAAGAAGTCTATAAGACATGGAGTATAGTGACAGGGACTTTAGTCTGTCAGTGTAAGGCACATACTGGAGCCCCTTGATCTTTGTTAGAAATCTTTGAGGTGTGTCCAGTTGCTGTAGGTGCTTTGTATGGTACATGCCAAATGAGGAGTTGTACTCCGTTATGGGCCAGATTAGTGTTCAATATAGAGGGGTTATAACCTCTTTTGCTCTTGAGACAATGCTTTTACTAATCAAGTGTGCTATATAGAAAGCTAGTAGACACATGGTGGTCAAAGTTAAGGTTGCAGTCAACTTGTGATCCCAGGCTCCTTACCACTTAGTGGGTACTTAGGGTATTATTGATTTAATAGTGTGAGGGGACATTGTTTGTGGCAAATGGAATGATGATGCATTTCTTAGCATTCAGTTTGAGACAATGACTGATACATCAGTCGATGGTCTGCATGAGACCCCCCTGGAGTATACTAACATTATTTGGGGATTCAGTGATTGCATCTAGTTTGCTGTTGTCTGCATACTTGGTCAGCCACAACCCTTTAGTTTTGACCTGAACTTCTGAGAAGTATATACCAAACAGTAGGGGTTCCAGCACTGATCCCTGTGGCCACCCCACTGGTAATAGGTCTGCTGGTTGATGTGGAGTCACACACTTTGATAGTGTTTCCAGTGTGTGAGCTAGTTGGCACCCCATCTTACAATGAAGAGGTTTATGTTCAGTTTGCTAAGTTTATCAGTAATCATTTTCAGGGGAGGCCCAGTGAGAGAAACTCCATTTGCTTACATTGCGTTATATTAAGTTCCAGTTAAACCCAGAGTAGTTACATTTCTATTTACATTTATACATAGTAGTTAGAGTTATATATTTTAAGATTTTATAGAGGTGAAGTTACTAAAGAGAAAGCCCATGTGCAACTTAGTGGATTGTTTAGGTAGCATTTATGTATAAAAATTGTTTTGTTATTTCAGTGAGAGGTCGAGTATCTGGAGAGTATTGTCTGGTAAATACAAAGTCTTAACCTTGTGATGAGCATGTGCAAGACCTGGATTGGTTAAGATGTTGTTAAGCAGTGATTTAAAACTACTGAGGTTGTTGGAGAGTTTTATTTGTATGGGGATACTATTCCAGAGTTTAGCAATGTATTGGCAGTGGAGTGAGTCTCTTGCAACATTTTGACTTGTTGGTAAGTAACATGAATTTGTTACTGGAGTGGAGGACCCTTGCCTGACAATAGAGCAGTAATAGGTTTTGTAGTGCAGGGCAATTTTCTGGATGATTGAATTTGTGTGCTAAAGTTGGTTGTGGATATGTTAGATGTGTAATTCAAGCCAGTTTAATTGCTTTAAGCTATGACAATGGTGAGTCCTATGAAGGAGATTGGTGTCAAATTTATCTATTTTACTGTAGCAGGAGGTAAGTTTCTTTGAATATCATTTACGTTGTTAGGATAAGTGTTGTATAAGAGAGTTGGCAATAAGAAGGTGGTAGCTAGATTTTTTCTTGCAGCAGTTGTAAGGAATCCATTGATCCTATAAAGGAAGCCTAGTTTCTGGTGTGTAGATTTATGGTGTGCAGTATATGCTGGTCATATCTGAGATCAACATAGGATCATAAGAAGTTACTAGGCTAGTGGCCCTAGGGCCCTTACAAGCCTAAGCAAGAGTTTATCCCCCCAAGAAAACCTCAGCCAGCACCTGTTGTCCCTGTCAATGAGGGTGGAACCCCCTGGGACAAATTTGTGGTTTCCCGTCCACTCATTAAGGTTGCGCTTGAAGATGGTAAGCGAGGTACTCTGACATGTATGGGAAGTCTACTCAAGAGAATTAGCAGCCTCAGGGAGACAATCCTGTCTCCAGCAGGTTTGTTGATGTTATATATTATATTTAGTCCTTTTGAGTGGGTAATGCGTGAGCAGTTAGACTTAGTAGGGCAGGGTCTGAGATTGCCTTGTAGGTGAGACACAGATAACATCTGAGCAATCTGTATGATACTGAGTAGAGTAATAGAGATTTGAGCCTGCCCATATAGGATAGGTGTTGGAGGCCATGGATTCTCTTTGTGAGGTATTTATTTGGCATTTCCAGTTGGGGCAGATGTTTGGAGAGGTACATACCAAATGAGACGTTGTACTCAATTATTGGTCTGAGGGAGGAGTATAGAGAGGTAATAGCCTCCTTTTTCTGGATGCAATCCATCTACTTATGAGATGACCCAAGTAAAAGGCTTTTCTGACTACTGCTGCTACATGATAGTTGAATGTGAGAGAGTTGTCAACTTGAGTACCCAGGTCTCTTACCACAGGTTATGTGCTTAGGGGGTTGCCATTGATGTGCTTATCAGTAGGGACCATGTTTTTTGCCAAATGGTATGATGATCCATTTTTTTTTTGCATTTAACTTGAGGCCATAACTTTGGCACCAGTCATCAGTTGCTGTGAGACCCTCCTGCAGTATGTTAACATCATTTGGGGAGTCAATGACAGCACCCAACTTAGTCATCCACAGGCCTTTTGTCTTGGACTTCTGAGAAGTCGATACCAAAGAGTAGGGGTCCCAGGACAGGTCCCTGGGGAACTCTACTAGTGACAGGTCTGCTATTGTAGGTGGAGGCACATATTTTGACCTTGAGGGTCTTGTTGGTGAGCCAGTTGGCCACCCAATTGATGAGATAGGGATTTACACTAAGCTGTGTTAGCTTTTTGATGATGCATGGGGGATTGTGCCAAAGGCCTTGGCCAAGACAAGGTAAGCCGTATGTACTGACTTTCCCTCATCCAGAACCTTGGCGACAGTCTCAAATTCTTCAAGCAGGTTCAGCAGGCAAGATCTACCCTTGACAAATCTGAACTGGATGGGGTCAAGTGCTTGGCAATAGCCTATGTCCTTGTTTGAGATCCATAATAATATGCTCCATGGCTTTTCAGATCAGACTTGTCAAGCTAATGGGGCGATAACTTCCAGGGTCAGTAGTGGCACCACCTTTGTGCAAGGGGATAACAATGGCAATTCTTCACTCTGCTGGAATGAAGCCTGTACGTTGGCTGTGGTTGAAAAAGAGTGCTCAATGGCGAAGCCAGTTCTTGCTGGAGATGGTGCAGAATACTGCCTGGGATACAGTCAGGTCCTATGGAAGCAGTGTTTTTTTGCCTTGGATAGGGCCTTTAACACTTTATCAATGAAGATGTGAGGTAAATTTTACAGTTTCAATGACAGTATTATTTGCTGACTTTATGGTAAAAGCTTTTAATTTTGGCAACTTTTTGAGGTAAACAGCATTAACTTGGTTTTCATGGGGTTGAGTAGGAGGCTTGATTCTTTCAGCCAGGTTTCTACAGAGGAGAAACATTTTTGGGTTGTGTCTTGGAGCTTATTTATTGTTGAGGCCACACACAATGCTGAGTTGTCTTCATACTGAACTAAGTTAGCATGGTGAGTGGAGGTCATTAATAAATATATAAAATAGGAGACAACCCAAGATGGTCCTGAGGGACACCTGTAGTAACTGGTTGAAAGGATGAGTAGGTTTGCTGCCATTAACTACTTATTGCCTTCCAGGCAGGTGACTAAGGAACCACAACAAGGAATATTGTGAAAATCCTACTGAGAGTCAAACAAGCAGTTGTTGGTGCAGGACCATATGAAATACCTTTGACAAGTCTAAGAAAATGGTGAACACAAGCAGAGTGTTTTCTATGTTGGTTTATTATATTGGAAAACTGCTGTAGTGCAGTAGTGCTGGGGCATAAAGCCACATTGTATTTCTGAGAATAGGTTGTTTGTCAGGTATCAGCTGCGTATGGATGCATTTCTCCAATATTTTGGAGACGTGGGGAATCGCTGTTGGTCTGTGGTTACTAAACTCTGTAAATGTGCTGCTTTTCTGCAGTGGTATGATGTAGGATTTTTCCACAGTGATGGGATGCATCTTTCTGCTATGGACCTATTAATTAATATTAACATGAGGAAGACTATGACATCTGTGGTCTTTTTTAGGTCGTCTGATGGTAGTTGGTCTACAGCTACAGAAGTAGTTCTTGGGTTAAGGAGCAACTTCATTATGAGTGAGGCTAGGTACGTGACTAAAATTGAAGAGCTGTGGGTACTTTTGATTGGACAGGGATAGAGTGGGGGGGGTAGATGCATTGGTGTGTAAGAGAGAGAATATTACTTGCATAAAGTAGGAATTAAACTGTGTTATGGATAGCCTCTGTCGTATTGTCTGTTTTTGGTGAGGGAGTGGTGGTCTTGCCAGAGTGGAGTAGTTTTAGTGATTACCAAAAACGTTTTGGGATTTTGGTTTCTCTTGAAGGTTGCCATAGAATGTTTGCTTATCCTGTTTGACATGGAGTTTTGCAAGGTTTCTAAGATGTCTTAATTGATGGAAGGCATTTTGTGTTCTATTTTTATACCAGTTTTCCAGGCTTTATCCCTTTTGATTATGATTTTTTTTTTCTTTTGCTAGCCATGGTGCAGGGTTGGCCTTCAGTCTTCTATTATGTACTGGTGCCAGATTTAAAGTCTGTAAGATTGTTATTGAAGTGTTTTACAGTAGTATTCTAAATACATTCCAATTGTATTGTTCGTGTTTCGTTGAAAATATCTTTATTGAAACTGGTTGTATTTCATATTTGATTATAATGTTTATCTAGGTTACAGTGAGTTGAGTTCTAATGGCATATGGTATATGGTCACACTTGCTATCTGAGATGCAGCCTACTTTGGTCAGTTTTTATGGTTTGTAAAAATCCAGTCTAATGTTGAGTGTCTTCCTGAAATGTTGATTCTAGTAGGTGTGGTTACGTTATCATTAAGTGAGAAATAAATGATGTGCTGATGTCTCTGCGCTAATAGTGCCTGTCATCTTTAGAAAGAAAGGGCAGAAGTCCTGTTGCCATTTCCTTTAACTTGCAGTTTAAAATGCTTCAGTCAAATTTTAAAAAAGGCGAAACAGAAGTAGGAGGTAAGATAAGTATACAAAATGTCTTGCAGGATGTCTGAGAGTTTGTCTGGGGGGAGGAATGAACTGTATGAAATATACTGATGAGATGTGAGACTTTAGCTGGTTCAGCCTATGGGTCACATCAGAGGGGTTGCTACTGATACTGGGAAGTGATCAAAGCAGGCTTCCACATTAACGTCCTTACCATCTTTCTGAAATCTTTGGATGGCTTCATGGGAGCACTTGGGTGTTTCTTATACAGGTTACCTTCCACACTTCGGATGCAGTTGTGCAATTATGTCTTAATGAGTGGGGAAATCTAGTAATAAGGATCCTGACTTTGGATTGTTTTTCCAGGCCATCAGGAGAATTAACTGTGACACCATAATTAACCCACGATCAACCAAATACTCAAACTTTTCTATTAAGAACATCACTTGGTCTTGGAGCTTAAAATGTCGTATTCATTCAACTATGTCAGTCAAACTAGCACCTCTGCTCATGCCTTCTAATGCCATAAGAATTAATTGGATTTTTCAGTGAGTTAGAGAACCATGGACATGCCTTCCTTCAGAAAACTCTCCCTTGTATTTTCATTGACTATTTTAGAATGAGAATTAATTAAGCACGAGTCAATAATCAGTCAAATCAACCAGGAAACTGAGAGCTAAAAAGCTCATGAACAGTATGCTGGCTCATTATTTAGCTCCAATCTTGGAATGCAAGCAAATCAAATGATTATCAAGTCAAATGGCATCACGAATACTCTGTCTAGGGATCTAAACCTCTTCTGAAACATCAATAGAACGGGTTGGAGGGACTGGTATATTCTGAAGAGGATACTGCTTCAATGGAACAGACTCGCCATCCACATAAAACAATGTTCATCTCTGTACATTTTCAAGTACAGCTAAGATCTATGGATAGGAAACGGACAATTTACCCGTGGATCGCCCAGTGTACTACTAGCAGACATATGCAGCTCCTAAATGCTTTATCCTTTTCTTTTCTTGCAGCAAAGACAGAGAGAATGAAACAAAATTATTTTGAAGATATTCCCATACTATCACCTTGGCCACCTTAATTTCTTCAAAAATTTTGAGTAGAAGTACTACAAAAGAACTGAAGAATGGAATAAAACGCAAGAGTGAGATTTTTTTTTTTATTAAACTTTAAAACAGAAAAGTTAGCTTTCATCTCGCATAAAAAAAAAACAAAACACTGTTCAGAGACATCTTTATACCTATAAAGGCTTTGCCCAACATTTGTTTAATCACATGTTAAGGCATATTCTCTAGGGAAATAAACAGAAGTCTGCTTGGGGACAGTTTTTCTTTGCGTCTTTAAAATTAATTTGAGTTTATGATCTGTGCTAGATCCATTTTGGAGCTGCTATAATTATGCACTAGTCTGAATGTCATGTGTTTCTTTTGCTTTACTTTAGAGGGATCATTGTTGTATATAATGCGCATCTTTGGGGTAATGGAATAATCCAGAAAGTCCATGTAGATTCAGGGAGAATGTGCATACTCATCGCAGAGGGCGCCCTAGCAAAGTACAACAATAAAGAATAAGCTCTGTGAGGCAGGAACACTAACCAGTGTTGCTGGGGGTGGCCTGTTTTACTTAAAATACATTTCTTTCAGTTACACACATTGCTGCAGAGGTATAGCTAGGGTGAGGTACAGGGCACATTCCATGTCATAGTTTGGTAGGATAGGGCCAGAAAGAACTTTCTGCATTGCCAAAGGAATTAACTGTTTAACTGTGGAAACATTTTTTTATGTAAGCATATGGAGAAAAGGTGAAGGTCTCCATCAGGAAAGCTTTCTTCTATGAGCCAGATTTTTCTTTTCTTTTTGAGAGGGGAGTTAAAATTTCCATGTCTCTTTCTTTTTTATTACAGAGTTATTTTAATCATTTCTTGGAGTTTTAAAAGTTATAGGTTGAGACCAGAAAGTAAATGTTTCCTTTTGCCTTGCAAATGGTATTAACTGGTTCTGAACAGTGGGAGGATTTGAGAAATACTATTTTTATTTAGGCAAAGGAAAATAGGTGGTGAATGGTTTGTCAGAGCTGTGAGAAAGGGCACCTTTTCTGTCAATATTGCCAGGATGAACTAAACAGGTTTCATGCAGAAAACATCACTAAGATCATTATTTCACCTCATGTTACCAGCCTTTTTATATTACACAGCAATTGGGATGGCAATGCTTTCAGGCCGTCTGTTTCCTGAAGAAAAACAAGGGCAGAGGTTTTGGGCTGTCCAAATTATAAACTTCAGCACTTGAATTAAGATACCATTAAATACACAGTAATATATCTGGAAGCATCTTGATACTAAACTTGAGTAACCTATCTGGTAGCACAAGGCATTCACAATTACTAAGGCGTATTGTACCGCAACTTTTTTTTAATTTTCCTTGACAAAAATCTGGTTTATTCTGACTTGAAATTGAAAGCTTATCTTTTGATATTATTTAACTTCTCTTTTCATGCTTTTGGCAGATATTTTTGACAAAAACAAAGTTTGAACTAAGGATTGTAAAATATCATTCAAGCTGAAGTTCATTGGGTGGGACAGATCTTTTGCTGCCTTTTAATCTAGTCCTATCAATAAGGTATGGATGTGGCATTACATAGTATTTGCCAGTGGTCACATGAATGAATTGATTCATTGTTTTTCACAGCCAGGTGCTTTAGAAATGGATTTGTCTTCAGCTGAAGTTGTGTTTGCTTACGTTCTACTACCTTGCTGCTAATCACTTGAAATGTGACAGCATGTTAACAAAAAGTACGATCTATATTAGTCATATGATTTTAGTTGAATGTAAGTGGTAGGATGTTTAAAGTAGTGATGAATGATCTGTCTCCTGAAGTTATTTTAGTAAGAAAAGTACTGTTTTGAAAATTGGTCCATGCTAGTTTTAGCTTTGTGTGGAGATTTTCTTAGTGAAGTATTTTGAAGGGGGGGGGGGAGCAAGCCTCCCTGAACCCCAAATAAAGGAGTTATGGCACCATACCCCTCAATCCCTAAAAATAGTACCTCCAAGGTTGCACCAACTTAGAGATATTAATTTTACAAGTCAAGTCTATATATTTCACGCTTTCAAACTCTTAATACATGTGTTGTCCGAATCTCCGATGTGAGCCGCTGAAACACCAGAAGTTTTAAGTTTAGTTAATTACATCCCTCTCTGGAGCACCTCAGCCCTTCCAGAACATATCTTGTGTATTGTCACTTTTCACCCACAGTGACAGGCCACAAAATTTGCTAAAGAAGGAATTTTCCAGATTTTGTCAGAAACATTTGACGTAGGCAATCTAAATTAACAGTTTAGTTAGCACAGTACTACCTGGTAGACTGCTTCTTTTTTTAGAAAGTTTGTATTTTGCATCTGTTCAGCATTGAATATTTACAAACTTCATGTACTCTAGGATGAACAGTCTTGTCTTGTTTATTACAAAGCAAATCTGATTAATTAGAACTCAAAAACTTTTTGAAACACTGAATGCAACTGCTTTGAGCAGATATTTGTTCTACTAACTACTTTAGACCAAGTACTGTGGGAAACCAAAGCAATACATTTACATTCTTTGAAAAGTATAGTTAGGGTAATAGATTCGTCAGAATCCAAGTAATGAGGGTATTTCCTACACATTGATCAATAGCATGGAAAAAAGATGTAAAATACATCACAGAGCCCCTAAAAACCCTATAATATTTGGGTGACCAGATGGCTTAATTAAATTATTTTCTTCAGCAAAGTATACAGATCTACACTGAAATCATTCAGCTTCTCTGACAAACCACTTGCTCTACCTTGGTGTGCATGAGAAAATGAAACGAAATTTAGGACACAAATATTATAATCTTAGTTTAAATCAGTGCAGTAGTTCAATTTCTGAAACTAAGTAAAATGTAAACCATTTGTGTAGACCATTTGTACAAATAGGAAGATTTTCAATTATAAGAACCTTTGTTTGGGGTTCTAGCATACCCTCTTTCCCTAAAAGTGAAACCCCTTGGGGGAAAACAGTACACTATACTAGTTCTCGCCTACAGGGTTTCTGCTTTAAGAGCTAAATTCCCCCTCCCCCCTTATAAACATTACTGTTGCATGTGTTTGAGTGTATGTCTATTTTTGGGTTGACCACCCACAATATCTCAAATGCCATATTTTTGGCTTTTCTGAACATCTCTTATAGCACATTATTGCTGGCTATATACTTGTTAAACCTATCTTTAAGGGAAGGGGAATTAGGACAAACCCAGAGACACACAAGCCCATAAGTTTACTTTCTTGTGGAAAAATAATGGTGAAGGTTATATTGGATAAATTGTCAGAACTGGAAAGGTTGGAACTTGAAACCATGTCAGCATGCATATTTTTAAAATAGCTCTATATTATCACCTGTAACATGATGTTCTATAATAGCTATAGGTTGGTACTAGGCTATCAGCCCAAGGGCCTACGTAAGCCTAGCCAGAAAGGTTCCATAGCTTACGCCACCCAAGAAAGTTATTTTCCTGTGCCACTGTCCAGCAGAGAGACAGAAGTGATCCCTGGGGTGTATTTCCTATTTTCCATCCACTCATGAAGATTTTTCTTGAAGAGTGCTAATGATGAACTTTGCTTGACATAGATGGGTAGCTTGTTCCAGAGTATAGGAAGTCTCTGGGACAGGAATATATCCCTCCAGCGTGTTATTGTGGTGACAAGGTTTAGGTCCCTAGAAGCATGTAGCTCGGAGGGATTGGGATTTCTTTAGGTGTAGCATGTCCAACAGCTTTGGGTTTGACATAGCTTTATATGTTAGGCAGAGATCACTTCGGAGTAGGCGATATGCTACGGAATAAAGCTGGAGTTTTTTAAGGTGGTCAGTGTAGGGCATTTGTTTGAGGCCAGTAATCCTCTTTGTGAGGTACCTCTGTGGCCTTTCCAGCTACTGCAGATGTCTTGTGAGGTACATTCCAAAAGGGGCGTTGTACTCTATAATGGGTCTAATGAATGATGAGTAGAGGGGAACAATGACCTCTCTTTTTCCTGGATGAGAACCCTTTTATGATGAGGTGTGCCACGTAGAAGGACTTCCTGACTACTGTGGCGATGTGACTATCGAAGGATAGACTACTGCCCACCTGGGTCCCAAGGTCTCTTATCTTATTCTATAAATGAATCATTGTGCTGTTATGTCATTTACATAGATTTAACTTCAGCATTTGATAGGGTCATACACAGCACTGATCAATAAATTAGAACTAGATATTGATGTACTCTTAATAAGATGACCTTGTAATATTTGTATGGCTTGCAAACATACCTCTCGTCCTCCTAGAGCAAGAAATCTGCACAAAGCCACAAGTAATGGGGAGGCAAAGGCCCAAAAATAGGAAAACTTCCTAAATTTTGCTCTTAGAAAGTTGATATAACAGGTTTTGCATTAGCATGCATTTTTTGAAGGACACGAAGTCAAACTCAAATATTTGCTGTAATTTTCAACTTCAATCCTCAGTGGTTTGCCAGTTATTTGCCAGAAAACCACAATTTTGAGAAACAGATGAAAAATATGAGACAAAAATCTGGACATTCTGAGAAAATTTGTACAGTTTAAATTATGCTTACAAATAGGATGTGGCAAGTATTATACAACAATTCAACAGGTGAAATTCAAGGTTCCTGGACCCATCCTTGATAAGATTGTATCTTTCAGATCCACTTTTTCATCTAGGGTGTACAACAGTCTGTATGCAGATGACTTGAAAACTGGTAAACTGCAGAAGAACTTGAATAAATTGATCATTTGGGAACAGAAAAATAATATGCTGATAAATGCATCAAAAACTAAAAGTATGATATTTGGGAGACTTGACTTAAAAGGCAAGTATTTAATAAAGCACCTAGTGACGGAAACTGTTTTTAAGAACTGAGTATATGGGTAGATCCAGATCTGATTTTTTTAATCCTGGAAACCAATTGGTTAATGGCAGTTATAGAAGTATAGGTTATATAAAAAACATATATATATATATATATATATATATATATAAGTCTAGGAAATCAGAAATTGTGAAATCATTGTTTCATTAGTCCCAAACTTTTGTATGGAAATAACAACATGGAAACATAAACAAGCATGAGTAAACTGGAAAGACTACAGCAGAAATATACCACGGGTATCTATAGATGTGAAAATTTAAGTTATGAGACAATAAAATATCTCAACTTCTGTAGTGTCTCTTATAAATATTTGAAAGGAGACCTAGGGCATTTAGAGATAATTACATCTGAGAATGTTTGGGGTTATCAAAAAGTAGAGACTCATTAGACAAGCTACATAGAACAGTATATAGGAATGAGAAGGGATTTTCCAGTACAACTGGGCATTCCTTGACGTTGAGAAAACATATTGCAAGATCCCAAGAATGATCATCTGGGCAGTGCTGCGAAGGTTTAAGTCCAGGAAACATTGATAGCATTGCAGGCTGTGTACAAGGGCCTGATTTGACGACTAGCTGATGCAAGGAATGAACTATCAAATTACATTAAATCAAAGCTCTGCTTTAGATATTTTTAACAACAACCTGAACACTTTTTTTAATATGGGAATAATTTTGATATAGTGGCAGGTTAGAAGGGCATTATTGCCCATACCTGAAATATTTGTATGCAGGCCTAGCCCTGCCTATAGTGAGGCCCCTGTGCTGTTTGCCTTTCTAATGAGGAGGACTGTTTCATTTTTAAACCCAATCCTGCTGCTTGAGCGATGGCACCATAAAGTGTGCATGTTGGTATTCTCACCCTCCTAATACACATTCTCAAACTGAAACGTAACTTATGTTACTGGATTCAAGTATTACAGATCACCCAAAGCTGCCAAGTTTTAGGTAAATTAGCTGAGGTGCACCAAACCCTGTCAGGTAGAAAACTGTGCAGACCACTTTTAGCTGAACTATGGTTTGTAGTGCTCCCTCTATCAAAAGAATACAAATAGACAACTTATTAGTTTTCTTATTATAGTTTATCATGGAGTCAAAGGAAAATGGCACTCTTTCCAACAGTTTAACCCAATCCTTTGGTTGCTTTTCTCCCTACAATATGGTTTTAGTATTGTATAGATACCAGGAACCTGCTTGTACTTTTATAAAGCTTGCATTCCTTGTCTTGAAATTAAAGGAAGGGAAAGCCCACCAACTTTTTTTTAAGCCTAACTTCACATATACCTTGCTCAGAAATTTCTCTGCCTGCCTGACATGTTATAGACATAGTGAACTCTGCTGTTTACCCTGTCAGGACCTGCTGTCAGTCTTAGATGGGCAATTAATCCTGCTAATGTCAGGAGCACAGCAGCTGCTATAAAAAGACCGAAAGCTGTGGAACTGTTTTCCACTGTCTTTATTGCAGAGAGGAGGAAGACTTAACACCCCCCTTTCATAGCAAAACAAAGCAATTAGATCAGCCAGGGGGTTTAAGGCAGTTGTCAACTCTTAGCATCACAGTATTGAAGTACTAAGCTTTAAGTGTTGGTTATTTACAAGTTTGTATGTTGATGACTTATATGTAGTATAAAAGATTTCTGTAACTTTTAGAGAATCAGAAAATATTTTTTGTAAAGTATCAACACATTTAGCACCCCCCGCCCCCCGGACATAACTGCAGAAAGAGAGGGTTTACCAACCTGTGTATCTGTTGATGAAAAAAGGTCTTTTTTTGTGACCGTTTCCAATGAGGAAGCATATCTGGTACACAGATCCATGGTAAGAGACTCTCGCTGACAGAGTCTGTCCTTACAGGGGTAGAGTGCATGAGCATTTTCTAGTCCATAAAGGAAATGCGGCTGTTGATGACCATGATATTCAACTAGCATACGTTTCCCATGTGCCCTTGCATCAAAAACATTAAGAACAGGAAGTCAAAATTACTCTATGTACAAATGCATGTGTCTGTCTGCGTTTGTATGTGTGCATCTGTGTGCTTATATATATAGGAAGCACTTGTATAACGCACATCTTGCATGCATATACAGAAACATAAGTGTGTGTGTATAATAGTGAAATAGATTACATCTGTGTGTGTATATATATGTCCTTTGAATACAAATCAGAATGGAAATGTGTGTTTATACGCAACTAGATGTGTGTGTGTGTCTGTATGTATATATATATATATATATATATATATATATATATGTATGTGTGTGTGTGTGTGTGTGTGTGTGTGTGTGTGCGCCCCTTTATGTATGTATGTAAAAATGTATGTAGCTTGTATACTATATGTAGGATGCATTACAGTGGGAATACATTTAGAGAAAAAGATGCAATAGTTATTTTTGTAAGTACACACACACATGCACTGGCATATGGATGTGCATGTATGTGAGGCTGATGCTCCTATAATTTACCTGTTACAAAACATAGACCATGGTTGTGTGGAGGAGACACAGTTGCTGGTTTCTGGCATCAGAGCAGACCCTGTGGGTATTGCATTAGTGAAGAGTAATTTATGTATGAGCCATTGATAGGCAAAACAAAAATCGGTCATCTGTGTTTCAGTACCCGACAAGATAAAAATACCTAATAGAACAAGGACCTGGAAATGAATTTGCTAGAACTGTGAAGTAATTATGGAACTTCATATTGCTACCAAAGTGAGAATATGGTTTATCTGAGAGTAGAGTCTACATCCTGGTACTTGGTGTGGTTACAGAAGATGCTTGCATCATTAGCTTGAGAAGGAGCCTGTACTACTATTTCCTTTATGACCTAGTAATGAGCTACTGTAGATTATATTTGGTTTTGTAGTCGCCCTGAATAAAATGCCCCCTCTTATGTCATCATTACAGGATAATTCATATACTGTGTCATAGAATGCATTTTTTTGCAATGTCCTGAATTGAGACTAGAGGGAGCTAGTTCATTTAAATGCTGAAACACAGCTTTTAATGCCCATTTCCCATGACTCCATATTTTTAACCACAGCTTAATATTCCCACATATTTACAAATCTGAGTAATTGGGTGGTTATAGAGGCATTGCAAAATGAAACTTCTATGAAGTCAAGCTCTAAAGACTCTTCAGAACATAAGAGACCTTGCACTTCCTTCCACATCAAAACGCATGGTATTACATATGTATTGAAGTTATTTAGTTATTTTACATTTGTTTTCCGGGAAAGTCCGACTGGACACGTCCTTTTTCGGTTGACCCCTGGGGAGAAAAGCTCCAGTTAACATAATTGCATTAAGTACAATGTATTCAAATACAAGATAAATATAGAAAATACAGGATGCATACATTTTAAAATACATAAAGAAGATGCAATATAGAAAATACAGGATACATGCAGTTTAAAATAAAGAAGATACAATTTTTACAGTCATTTTGAGGTAGCTTTGTATATACACAGACAATTAGCAAATCAGTGGTTCATAGGTTAAATAGCATTCCCATGTTATCGTATAATGATAAGGTATAAGTTAGTCTCCCAAGTAGTCAAGAGTGATGCCTGAAAGTTAAAAGTTATGTTATTTGAAGTCAGGAAAAGCATAGCATGCTTGGTGTTCGTAATAGTTGAGGTAGAGGTAGTCATATTTTCCGTAGGAGATAGATTAGTCAGGAGCAGATCAATGGCACAACCATTTTGAAGATGAAATGAATGCAGCTTTTATTAGTTAGAAGACATTTTAAATTGGATAGCATTATTCTGAGAACTATCCCACAGCCAGGAGAACCCCCTAAGTTTCATTTTTGGCAACTGCAATGTACAGGTGCCTTTTCCTTATAATGATCACCTAACAGGCTCTCGTTTTGAACCATCAGTGAAATATCCTTTTATTCTGTTTTCGAATTTTGAAGAATGTTTTCTTATGTTTGGTTCACAGTTTTTAATTAATGGTTTTACATGTATTTTTTCAAGAAAATAATTTTATACTTATGATTAGACCATATACAAAATCCTTCTATTGCATGTTCTTCCGAATGCCTCTTTGGAAGGATATAGACAGGATAGAGGTAACTGAAAACAACAGAAATGTGTTACATAATCAACACCAGAAACCTCATCACTGGACCCAAGAAAAGTTTAATTTATAGAGTAATGTACAAGGAAAGTGATGTGGCATAATTGAACATTTAAATACTTTGAGATAATCAGTAGAGTCAAAATGGATACCATTTTTTCAAAAAGATGTGTAAAACAAGAGACCACAGTTTGATGTTAAATAGGTATCTCACTAGAGATATGTGAAGCTGATACAGAACCTGACAACTATAAACTTGTCAATTTTAAAAGCATAGGAAAAAAGCACACCTGCCAACCCTGATAGTGGCAACATAAAAAAAGGTGTGTTTTGCTGCTGGAGCACTCTCATACCCACCTCACTGAAATATACTAAATCCATGATAGCATACCCATGTGGAAAAGAGAATCACCCTTTAACAAAGAAAAAAAAACTCTCTCAGAAGAGTAAACACATAGACAAACATGTTTAAATGAGTCAGGATTTTAAAACTTCAGATGAACAGTAGAGTATTTGTTACACATTCTTTACTACTACACAACTAAAAAATAAAATCAAGCATAAACAGGCTTTATGAAGTCTTGGGTTTGATTCCCTGAGTCTTCATGTACAAACTGTGTAATGCTGAGCAGGCCACTTAACTAGACAGTTCTCCTAGGCCGCCCTGAAAACTTGTGCATAGTTGGGTTACACAGTTAAATAAAAATACAAGGCTCATAAATGTTTACTAGGCTAACAACGACAAGCTCCTTTCTTAAGCCTAGTCATGCATCTCACAGTCCTTAAAGCTTATTTGTCGTACAACTGACAACTAAAAAATATATTCCAAAATATATGTTCTTTATGTAAATTTAAAGCTGAGATACTCTGATGGGAGAGGCACAGCCAAACAAAGAAATTTGTATACAGCATAATGGTGGTGTTGGATCGTATTTAAAATGAAAATCATGTACAGAAGATTGCGCACCTTTGTTATTCTATCTCCTTTTTCAGCAGATGAAACCTTAGTTTCATTTGTTCTATTGCAGCTATGAACTGGGATGCATTAGTGCTTTTTGTTTGTCTTATGCAGCAATACAACAGTTGAGCTTTGCCAGGTTTAATAGCAGTATTCAATACTTCTGAACATTAAGTCAATTTATCCACTCTAAGTATGTAGTATTTATGCTATCTTCCCATTTATTTATCTCCAGTGGCATTAGATTAAAAAAAAGTTGCAATGAAGTGTAAAACTAAACCTATATTGCACGACAAAAACATATACCTGTGTTAAATGATTATCTGGTATTATATGCAAGTACATATGAAGCCTCACTACTCTTGTTTCTCGATATCTTTCAAGGAAAATTACTTGATGTTAAGTCCTTAATTATCACATGCCACCACAGGCAATTACACTCCTTTATTAAATGATGATGTTTACTCTCTTGCCTTGTGCTGTTTCAGTGGAAGTCATGGTGGGGAAACAAGAAGCATTTAATAGCACATAATGATACCTCCAGCTGTATGTCAGCAGTACACTCAGTTTTATACAACAAGCAGAAATTGAAATCTGTCCCTGTTTAAACATTTAGAAATATTTATAAGGGCATTTCTGTAACACTTGTGTATGTATACATATGTATATGTAAATGTATACACATGCGCTCTCTAGGCAAATGTATGTATATTTATATATGTAACTGAATAATTTGCTTTTCCAGTTTAAGTACAAGAATAATGCACTTTTAGCTTTATATGCAAAGCTAAAAAACAAAGAATTAATTGTACCTTTTATCAGTGGGGTCCACAAAATGAGTGTAAACATGCCTTTTTTATCTGAATATCTGTAGTGATGCTCTTCATTGGTAAAATGCACACGCAGAATAGTAACAGGCATTCTGAAATACAGCTGTATTGTTGAGAACTACATTTCAGCTCTGCTTGCTTATTAGTCCTGGCTATATTTTGTTTCTGTGAAGATAATATTCACTAGCACATTTTCTGGTAATTAAAAGTTTTAAACACTTTTCCATATTTGTGAAATATCTATGCTAAGCAATGCTCTGGATATGCAGAATTATCCATGCTTTAAGTAAACATAGTGGAATGAGTTCAGTGCAGGTGCTTTTAGTACCAGAAAAGAACATTTCTCTCATCACAGCTCAAACCCTGAATCATTTTATGGAAAGATAAACTGAAGAGAAATTGTGACCTCTTATTGTACGTGGTTTGCTCTTCTCCCGAAAGCAGAACATGCAGGCCAAACATAATGACAACTGACTGCCTCTGTTTTCTGACAATGGCTTTGTCTGTTCCAAATACTTTTCAAATGGACAGATTTAAGGAGTACTTCTGCAGAGAATCTGCTTCCTCTGTTAGCTTTGGTCTTTTAAACTGTGTTCTCCTCATACTGTCTTAAAGTGATTATGCTTTTAGTGAAACAACTCACTTTTGTTCTTGCACATCAGTTTATTCTCACTTTTAGAAGCCTGACAGGTAATGTAAAACTCTTTCTTTTACTCTGCGTTGCACAAATTAAAGCTAATTTAGCTTATTTTTTTTTTAACCTTGCTTTTTTTTTTTTACCTTGTCATAGCCTGGAATAGGTCCTCTTTGATCAGTGCACTATATTGGTCAACAAATTAAAATAAAAATAAACTGCATTTTGGATTACCATCCTCAGAGTTTTTTTCTCAAAGCATCTGAATAAAAAGTCTCCAAAAATATTATAAATTTCTTTAATGTAGCTTGAATATGTATTGTATATTAGGTGAACTATACCTTGTTTGTGCCTAATGTCTCGACATGCACTTCATTATTTCCCAGCACTCCCTGCTGCCTTCTTACATTGCTTGGTAACTGTTTGGGATACTGACATGATTACTGTCAAGCATCTCCACTTCCTGTTAATACTTCCTGTTGAGGTTTATGCCTTCATTTTTCATAGAAACATTACAGCACATTATTTGTATTGAATATAGCCTGACTTTTGTCAATCCATTTTTACTTTCTCATATATATACATATATATATATATATATATATATATATATATATATATATATATATATATCACTATATATATATATATATATATATATATATATATATATATATCACTATATATATATATATATATATATATATATCACTATATGCCCATTCCTACCCAGTGTTTTATATGAAAGTTATCTTTGTGGCATCAGCAAAGAAGCAAGTTTTCTTTTTCAGCAGTTCTACACTGTCTGTTATAGTGAAATAAAAGCATCTGAGCCTGTTGTACTGTATTAGAAGTATCATTTTATTCTAGTTCTCCTTGAATTAGAACTTTCCTGATCTTGCTAATCTGCTGGACAGGGGCTTTGGGTGCTGACTTGTCTAAACATGGGCTAAACTCTTTGCTAGGTTATAAGGACCTCCGGGTCAAAAGCCTAGTAACCTCCTATGATGATAGCCTTGCCTAGTCTAATGCTGCACCCATTCTGTAGAGTAATAGTTTTATGATTTTCTATAGTTTTGTGCTAGACATTTCACAATGTTTCCAGTTACTATCCACAATACTTTATTCTTTCACTGCATTAGAGCTACCCAATCAAAAAAATAAATACTTGAGCTGCCTCATTCAATTTCTTGCTGTAGGTTGTCTGTATTTATTTAGGTAATTCATTTGTTCGCTAGATACACACTCTAGACTCAAAGCACATGTTTTAAGGAGCAAACAAGGACCAGTTTGAAGGAAAGTCAGAATCCAACCCAAAGTATATGGATAACATTTGTTAGCAGGCTGTAGCCTTAACCCTCTGTGTCAGCATACTGAAACAAAATTTTACCTGAATCTGAAAACATATAAATCCTACTATGTTACAAGGGATTAGACACTATTTCAAATGTTTTCAGAGTCTAAATGATCAGGTTTGTAGTTTACTGTACGCATTGTGCAGTCCCTTTTTTGTGAAGTGGAATCTTTCTGTTCTGATCCATCCTACATTTTGTGGCCAGTGATGTCACCATTTCTTTGTTAGTTTTGTGGTATATTCCATCAGTTCACATGGCACTCTTCCTTATTTCTATGGTACATTCCATCGGATCATGATTCTCCTCACACTGAGCTTTAAAGAATCTTCTGAGATATGTTCTCCTCATTATCCGGAGCTGTAGTGGCATCATCTTCAGAGTATTTTTGCACATTATAGTTATTTCCTTTCTTGCATTCAGATGATTCATGGATAAACATGGTAATTTAGCATCTATACCTTTTCACTGTCATCTTGCCTACTGATTATTCTATAACTTCAGTATATCAGGATAGTGTTTCTCTTGTCTACATTAAAAATGTACAGTGTTTCATCTGCTTGCTACATTGTAACTTTAGTTATTAGCTGTATTTTAATTACTGAATAGGCTGTTGCAAGCTTAGTGGCCATTTTGATGGGGAGGTCTGCAGTCCAAAGCTGCGCAAAATGAAAATAGGGTTTGGATGAAGATATGCACCTTATAGGTTCTAAATGAAACATCTCCAGTTCAGCAAATAATAGTTATTAGTCTGGTGGACTGTGTAAAAGGATGCAGTGACTCAAGCTCCAGGAAATGACCATGCTTTCAATATCCATGCATATATATTGTAGATAAAAAAGCCAATCTCGTTTTCTTTAATGCATATGTGCAGCTTCATCCTTCTGTTCATAAAAAAAAAATACAAAACTGTTGGAGATCATACTTGCAGCTCTAGAAAGGCTACTACTTAGAAATGGAATTCTTCTAATGTCCCCTAAAAAAAAAAAAAAAAACTTAGTCTACGTAGCTGTCAGCAAAGAACACATTTATTTTCTAACTGCCAAATGTCTTGCTTGTAAAAGATTTGACATTAAAATGCATTTGCTATGTTATATTGATTAGTAGTGTAGTAAATCGGATTCTAATTACTGACAATGTATTTTTTGTTTTCCTGTCTCTCCTGTTGATTCCTTAATCTTTCTGTGACTTGTATACATTATGAAGTCCAGTAAATGGGAAAACAAGAAAGAAACATAAAAGGAAAGTGTCACTGCTACCAGAGTAGCTTTATAAGAGTTCTTAGTTAATCTTTACCAAGTTCTATATGGTAGAAATAAAAATCAGTGATGTGTAATTTTATGATTTTCTTTAGTAGGGTTGTGTACTTATAATAATTTTTCAAGAAAGTAAACAAAACTGTTTTTTTTTTTTTTTGCAATATTTTCCCTGGGAACTTTTACTCTGCCATACCAGGCCTGCTATTACAGTGAAACTTGCTATGTCTGCACAAGTACTGCAACCCCCCCCCTCCCCCACAACATACGTGAGCGCACACATGCTTTGAACTCCATTGTTTGTCCCTTTCTTCTATGTATATACACACCTTTCTAGGTGAAAAACTATATGCTATATTGTAATAATTCATGAATTTACTTAAGGGTTACTTGTAGTGGTGCAGAATGAAGTGGACTAATAATTCTTGGGTGACATATTGCTGTGCATTACATCATGACAAATTAGCATCTGTACCATAAAGCTGACGTTTGTATGACTCACACAGTGAACGATCTTGGTTTGTAATGTAAGAAGACATCACATAACTAGGTTTTATTAATGTATTACAGATGCTGCAGGCAGTATATATTTTTAACTAAATTTTGTATGGCTTTATGAGATTAAGGTGTTTGCCTGCATACAATGTCATTTAAAGTAGAATCCCTAGTTGCATAACCTCTTGGTCATTTTAAAGATAGGGGGATAGAAAGCCAAGCATTAATGACTATTTTAAGGAAACTGTTTATGGTGTTGCTTTATGTAAGGTTAAGGTCAGAGCACCATGATCTTGCTTCAAAATGTTCTGATGTGCTTGAGGGACTGTTTTTGACCACTGAGATAGTAAACCAGTGAAGTTGTCAATTTATTTCCAGCTGACCAGCTTTTATGTCTATCCCCTTCTCCTAATAGGAGACAGTGCAGCTTTCACACACTCAAGCCCTTAATGTTTTATACCACATCCTTGTTTATGCCATTGCTCATAGGGTTTTGTCTGCAGTGGGACATCTCTTATTCCTGCTAGTGATATACTCACCACAAGTCCTTGACCCTTTCATGCATTACAATCCTGTGTGAACAAATCCATGATGGTGCCCCTAAGATGACCTTCCTCCTCTGGAGAAGTTGAGCAAGTAAACTTTTTCAGACTTTCCATACTGTGGTTGCCCCTCTGGTACCTGCAGTGCTAGCTGAGCTTAGGTTACCAAGGCACAGTTGGATATATTGCCTGTACCACATGGTCTGTAGTTAGGTTTGTATCTCCATTGTGGGTACTAGGAAACGGTGGTTGGTAGTAGGAAAAATAGTAGTAATGCACTTAATGTCTTTATTGATCAGGTAACAAAGGGCTTTGTGTCTGCTAATGGACACCTGGTGGTGGTAATATCACAGCAAGGAATGGTGAAGCTGACCGTTTTATTACCATTTCATAACTGCAACTAGAAGTATGAAGCTTATTCTGTGTTTCTCATAATTCACCCTGGTAAAGAAGATTTGGGATAAATGGGAAGAAGTTGAGGAAATGAGGATGTCCCACAAAGAGGTGTATTCTGTGAGAAGACCTGCAATAGTCAGACATGACTGTTGTAGGAGGTAGGACAGTCTCAATGAATTGAGAGAGGTGGCGACACTTGATACATCACCCTGAACCTCCCCCCCCCCCCCATGTAGGTAATAGGGAAAATGGGGATTGATGATTTTGATGATAGCTACATTTGAAGGATCGGTACAGTTCACTGAAGACGTTTTCATGGTATATTAAAAATCAGTTGTTCAGTTGTATTCATTTTTCACTTCATTCCCCTAGGATGCTATGGCAAACTCTGAAACAAGCAGAGAATACAGACATCGCAAACTTATCCAATATCAATTGATTTATTATGAACTGTCTTGCACCAAAGTATTATTTGCAGACCTTTAATCTCTGTCCCTCAAAACCACCTCCTGTAGGAACACTCCTAGGAGCCTTGTTAAGTGCATTAATAAACATAAATAGGTTGAAACTAATTTATTGAGAGCACAGAAGTCGAGTGGGCCACTAGGCCGTTTTCTGCCACCAAATTACAGACAAAGTTGGTTATATACATTCAGCAAACATTGAACAGATGGTGCTGTCTCATTCTCTGTGTGTATGTATATATGTATTTGTGTGTGTGTGTATATATATATATATATATATATATATAAAATGTGTGTGTGTGTGTGTGTATACATATATGGGATCCAGTCACTACAACAAATTTATGTTTGCACTTGCGCAAAAGTGCATTTTGTCGAATATATAT
Organism: Protopterus annectens; assembly: GCF_019279795.1. NCBI lineage: Eukaryota > Metazoa > Chordata > Ceratodontiformes > Protopteridae > Protopterus > Protopterus annectens. The sequence goes on from NC_056743.1 coordinate 201,081,232, forward strand.
ATCTTTAGAGAGAGAGAGGATTATAGCTGATTGGAAATTGACCATTTTCAGGCTTAGCCCAGGGTATAAAATCAAGAGAAAAAAAGATTTACAAAGTTAAGGAAGCATGACAAAATTATGCAGCTTACAAATTAAAAGAGCATTTTAGGTTCACAGTAGATGTATTTTTCAGTAGAAAAAGCATTTGCTAAATGATGCTACAGGATTACAATATTGCTTCAAGGCATTTACTGTCAACTGAGTTTGAATGTTTAAAGTATGTAGGCTGAAAAGAGAGGGAGATACAGTTTCACTAGTGAAGGTTGTTGAGAAAAAATTTCATTAATTAGATCAAAACAGCTCTACCTACAATTAAACTCTTAATACAAGTACAATGAAGCATTATTCAAGTATGTAAAGTATATGGATGAAAACCTTATATAGTTAGCCATTTATAGAAATAAGAACAAAGTATTGATCTTAACACAGTGAGTACACTGAGAGGCTACACGGGTTTCCAAAGACAGACGCCCAGGAGGGCCAAGTATGTAGTGACACTATACCATCATGCCACTTTCTTGTTCATGTCAGCTATATCTTTTTTGCCTGTCCTATAGATCAATGCAACAGTGAACAAAGCTCTGGGATCTTTGCCTGCAATATGTCCCTGCTGTGGTTGAGCCCCCTCCCCCAAACGAAAGATAAATGGTATCCATTTTTGCAGTTGGGACCAGTGTCTGGATCTGCTGCTTGAACCTGGGCCTTATGGGTCACAATCAGAACTGCATCCTTCTGCATCATACATTTGGCTTTAAATTACCATTTCTAAACAAAACGATGTTAATACCTTAAAGTGGCAAATATGTTATTGTGAATATAAGCATTAATTTGGTTTTGAATAAAAAAAAATCTAAAGTCATTGGGACTTCACTTGTGTAACTTTTACTGTGAAAATCTACAGTACAAGGCAGAAGAATAATTTACCAATTTCTTCACAAAAGATTGGAATAACTTTAACACAAATCATAATAGCAGACATTTGAAGCCCTCGATGAGTCCTGGTAATATACCTGGCTGCATCTTAAGTAGCATGAAGCACAATTCAGTCACACCCCCAACGATACTGGTCAGTCTCATCCTCCATACAAGTTTTGTATCAAGTGAATGCAGAACAGTTACAGTAATTTTCCCTGCATATGGGAAGATCTTCCACAGACTTGTGCAATTATAGACCGACAAGGCTGACTAGCCTCATTTGCAAAGCCATGCAAAGACTTAATATGCAACTAATCAATCTGGACATATGGAATCTCCGACCAAGGGAGCTGTCTGCCTTGATTCGTCAAGGGTAGGTCATGCTTAACCTACCTGACAGACTTTTTTGAAAAGGTCAACAAAGCAATGGATAAAGGTGAAATAGTGCCCATGGCATACTTCAACCTGGCCAAAGCAATTTATACAATTCCGTACTCAGGCATAGTAGAAAAACTAAAACTGTGAATAAACGCCCAATGTCACCTGGTAGATTGCCAACTGGCTCAAAGATGGGATGCAAGGGAAGACCGGAGATAAAAATGGCTATGTATAACCAATCTACAGAAAAGTCCCTGGAAATAGATGGTATTCCTGTGGAAGGTTTTGTTTAACAGTATTTTAAGAGGAGAAGTACTGGCATTCTGGAATAAGACAGGGGTAACAGTAATACCTAAAGAGGGTTAAGCTCCATTGGATCTAGCTTAATAAAGGCCCATTTCAATGCTGAACCATGATTATAAAGTATAAAAATAAGATGGCATGGATCACCCAAAGATACTAAAAAGAACTTTAATGACAAAGCATTAAACAGTACGCACTTTCATCACATATAGTGACTTCCTCAGACTGAATAATGACAAAAAACACTGCTTATTTAAAGCACATACTGACTAATCAAGATCCTAATTAAATAATTAGATAATCATGTGTATTCCTTCAAGCCCTTACTTTTTAAATAAGCTATAAACTCATCTCTGTTGTTTAAGCCAGGTGGAAAACAGGCATTCAATCTCACTTGTCACATATATTCTCTCCAACTTAATTCACTTTCTGCATCGAACCTTCTGTCATAATTACAAGATGTTAAGAGCTTATAATATCAGCAGAATGGACAGTCTTAACAAAATTCAGCTTGAGTTTTTTCATCTAAAGGACACTGTCATTAAGGACAATTTTGATGTCAAATTTTGTTCCATTCAAGATACACTTATCAAAGAGAATGAGATTCTCAAAAAACGTAAAACCAAAAAACTTTTGCGTGACTTTGAGGAATATGAGAAAGGTATAGCATATCCGATTCCTAGCAGCAGCCATGTGAAGGAATCAACCAATCAGATCTCGGCTTTGACTCAAGAAATCAGAGAAAATAGTGAGGTGTGTGATATACCACAACGTTAAGAGCGTCTGGCGGCTAAGAACGGAAATAATGGTGAAAGAAAAGATAATGGAGGTGAACAGCCTTCTACTAGCCAACAAGCCAGTTCTTCATATTTTCAGATTGCTCCAGTCCAACAACCGATTACAGTTTACCAGACAGGAGCATAGGGTACAAGGACTTGGGCGGAGGTAACAGCAGTAAATAGCCCAACAGGGAATTACAATTACAGCAACCGCAACAATTTTTGCAAAAGGAAATGGAAAAACCAAAGATACCAGCAACGGAGGTATTAGGCATCAACGATGCCAATTTTAAGATTGTTAATTTGTCTTCATTAATTTTAAATGATGACACTTGTTTATTATCCAAAGGATGGAACTTTGTACCCAGTTCAAGAACGGACAAATGTGATATCAATTCACTCAGATGCTATGTTAGGAAATTAAATTTAAGGATGATTTTTGGTAGTGATGCATTTAGTTCAAATGAGTTTAAAAAGCCAAGTTTGTTTAACCCCCCTTTAAAGAAAGAATTAGAATTTTTTTTAATGTCTACAGAAATGCAAGTCATAGATTTGTTGAGCCAGCCTGCTAGTTTTAAGTATTATAATTTGAATGAACATGAAAACAGTATTCTTAAGTGCCTCTTGAACAATTCAGATATTCTAATTACTAAAGGTGATAAGGGTGGAGCCTTGGTATTGCTAGATGGGCTTAAATATGAATGCAAGATGCATGAAATGTTATCTGACACAAAATTTTATAAAAAAGTTTTCTGAAGTCAAAGCCATTTGCGTTTGTTGATTCTATGGTAGAGGAGTGGTTTTATACCAATAGAATCACTGAAGAGGTTAGAAAATATTTAAGGATAGATACCTCCAAGTTGAGCCGCATATTCGGCTTACCTAAAATACACAAGTTTGAATGATCCATCTCTTAGACTGATTGTGTCCAGTGTGAACAGCAAGCCTAAAGCACTGGTTATATACATTGACAGACATCTACAGAGAGTTGTACAAAATGGTCCAACCTTCATTAAAGGCACTTTTGATTTTAAAAAGAAGGTGGAGAATTTGGCACTAGCACAAAATGATACATTAGTTACTCTTGACATCCACTCTTTATAGACTATGATATCTAACATGGAAGGATTGGATGTAGCCAGGGTAGAGTTACTTAATTCAAAAGTTTATTCTAAAAACACAGTGGAATTATTGATGGAAATGTTGGATTTAATTTTAAGTTGTAATTATTTTGAATTTGACAATTATATTTGCCATCAAACAAATGGCATAGCGATGGGTGCCGCTATGGCACCCAGCTACGCAAATTTATTTGTGCAAGGCTGGGAAAGGGTTAATATTTTAGAAAGTATTTATTCTGATCAGATTAGATTCTATATTAGATTTATTGATGTTTTTCTTTTATGGAAGGGGGATGTGGATTGTTTAAACAATTTTATTACTTATTTGAATGCTATTCACACTTACTTGCAGTTTGCAGCAGAGTTTAGTGCTACTAGCATCAAATATTTGGATGTAGAGGTGTTGAGTGTGAGAAGATTTTTAAAAAATAAGTTCAAAATAACCATTTACATTATAGTAGTATGCATCCTAAAGGGATGAAAGATAATACTGTAAAAAGTCAACTAATACATGTTAATAGACTTACTAAATATGACTGTGATTTTGAAAAGGAAAGTAGAGTTGTGTGTGAAAAATTTAGGTTTAGAGGTTATCCCTTAGATGTAACTAATGCTTTGAGGGAAGTCAACTGTATAAGATATAATGAAGCTACACCCAATGAAATTGTCAAAAGCAAGAAAGATTTTGGTGTCCATATGCAAATTAGCAATACTGTTGATGGTCACAATATCAAGAAGTTAATAACTAATAATTGGAAAATACTACAAAGTTAAGGTGAATTCAAGGATAAATTAGGTGACAAGCCTCAGTTTATGTATAAAAAAGGTGAAAGTTTTAAGAATTTTGTTCCAAAGTAAGATGGACAAACCTATCAGTGTGGATACTAAAAGGACAGGTATGTTTAAGTGTTTTAATTGTAAGTTGTGTGATTATTTGTTAACGGATGCATGTGAAGTCATTATCAATGGCTTTAGGTATAGTTTCAAAAAATCTTTTAGTTGCAAAAGTAAGTATGTTTGTTTAATTTTATGTCAATCATGTCCTTTTTATGTTGGATGCACTGTCTGAGAACGGTATAAACGTGTGCATGAACACAAGCATGCTGTAGATATAGGGGATTCAAAGAATGCTTTAGCGAAGCATTATGCCAACAGCAAATGCAGCATTAAGTTTCAATTTATAGTTCTTGAGGAAATATGTAATTATGACAGAAGGTTCGATGCAGAGATTGAATTAAGTTGGAGAGAATATATGTGGCAAGTGAGATTGAATGCCTGTTTTCCACCTGGCTTAAATAATAGAAATGAGTTTATAGCTTATTTAAAAAGAAAGGGCTTGAAGCATTACTTGAAGGAATACACATGATTATCTAATTATTTAATTAGGATTTTGATTAGTAAGTATGTGCTTTAAATAAGCAGTGGCTTTTGTCATTATTCAGTCTGAGGAAGTCACTATATGTGATGAAATCGCTTACTGTTTAATGCTTTGTCATTAAAGTTCTTTTTAGTATCTTTGGGTGATCGTGCCGTCTTTTTATTTTTATATTTTTACGTTAAGTACGGCTACTGTTTGGTGTTTTTTTTTTTTTTTCATGATTATAAAGTGTTTGTCTATAATGGCTAAAACAATAGCAAAAGTGATGCCAAAATTGATGGATATGGCTCAGTGTGGTTTTCTGGAGGGAGGCAAACACTTGACAATATTAACAGAACATTGATGATCCAGAGGGAAGCAGAATGTAAGAAAATACCACATTTATTGGGAGTTTTGCAGCAAAAGCAGAGTAGACTGGGATGTTATGAGCAGGGCAATGGGAGCATTTGCTTTCTGTGATACAATTATAAGGTTGATTAGGTGTATGTATGAGGGATCGGAGGTGAAAATTAAAGTGGGTGGTAGTCTCTCTGATAACTTCTGCTTGAGTAGAGGAACCAGGCTGGGTTGTCTGCTTTCCCCTTTGTTGTGTGAATTTATATTTAGAAACATTGGCAAAGGAAATAAGGGACTCAGAAATTCAAGGATATAATTGGTATGGTAGTCAATAAAAGCTGGCTCTATTTGCAGATATTATTTTATACATGACAAAACCAGAAAGGGATATTAGTGTTGTGGAACATTTTAAGACTATTTCAGATCTTCTCAGTATACATAATTAATGAAGCTAAAACAAAGGCGACAGCAGTAAATTGTGCCCACACACAAATTGGTCTTACAATATTCATATTTCTGGGGACATGATAAAATTAAGTATTTAGGAGTATGGATTAGAAAAAACTATGTTGTGGGAAGAGACTAAACAGAAGATAATGCAAAAACTTAGTAACTGGAAGATTTGTTGTATGGAGATGGATACTAAGATACAAGCAATTAAAATGTTTTTAGTCCCTTTACTCTTATGCACAGGTCAGGCATATTTTTATCAACACGAGGAGAAGCTGTGGATAGCAATTAAGTTGAAGGATTTTATCTGGTAAGGGATGACAGCAAGGGTGAAGTGGGATAAGCTGATTCTTCCAATAGAGTAAGGGGGAATAGGATTACCCAATTTGAGGGGATATTTTACAGCAACACGGGTAAGACTGTTATACATAGCAGAAGCAGAAAACTATAATTCAAAGTGGAAAGGAATGATGCAGGGAGGCTGCTCAAGAAATAAGGAGAGATTGAGATTTTGGATGCAGACTCTTAAGGAGAACGACAAGAATCACAAAGTGTTATTCATAAAATAGCAGGGAGTATTCTAAGAACGTGACCAGCACGAGAATGGAGAGAAGCGATTCAGCCAATAGGGATGAGTGTGGCTAGGGATACAGATAATAGTCAAAAGGGGGCTGCAGTGTTTTGGAGAAAACTGGCAAAGGAACCAAGGTATTGGGAGAAAATAACTAGAAAGGTAATAGAATGGGAAGAGGCCAAGAATTTATTTGGACGGCAGGTTAGAGATTGCCTTTCCTGTCAGGGATTGATACTGGAGTATAGACAAAGCAAAAGAAATAGGGGTCCTAAATGAAAGACCAGTACTAGTAGAGTTTTTAATAGAATCTAGAACAGAAGCTGCTGTTAAAAAAGGAATAATTAGTAAAGCATATAAAATATTGCATGATTATAACAATCAATCAGAGGTGCTTTGAAAGGATTGGGAAGAGAGACTGGATAAGCAATTCACAGAGACAATGGAGGATATATGTACATCTCCCAAATATGCAACGAAGTCTAGAAAGTTTTCGATCTTTGCCTGGAAGTGTTTACATAGATATTGTTATACCCCAAGTAGACTCCAAAGAATTTTTCCTCAGGTGGATAGCAAATGTTGGAGATGTTAACAGGCAAGAAAGAGGTGGTTGGAAACCTATTTTTTGGGAGTGTAATGAGCTACCAGGGATTCCCTGCTGACCACTGTCAGGGATGCTGAGTGAGTGGATTGGATTGACCGGGGAGATGATTTTTCTGAGATATGATACAGAATTGGAATTGCGTAGACTTAGTAAAGCCTTGAGTCTAATTATGATGGCTGCCAGAAAAGCAATTACTAGAAAATGTTAAAAGTCTAGACCAACTTTACTAGAAGTAGTAAATATAGGAACAGAGATAAAACAACTGGAATTGTGATCTTTAGAAAAGGGAAGGAGCAATAGGACGACTTGGAAGGACAGATGTATGTCCCAGAAACTCCCACATCTGTGGAATAGATGCCCTGCCACATCAAGCAGAGTACCTCATTATCCCTTTTTAAGCGCAACCTGGATAACTGGATGGGAAACAGAAAATACCTCCTTGGATTACACTTGTGTCTGTGGACAGGGGTTTTGGGTGCTGACTTGTTTAAACATGGGCTAAACTCTTGGCTAGGCTTATAAGGGCATCAGGGCCAATAGTCTAGTAACTTCCTATGAACCACATAGGAAACATGGCAATTGTGGGAACAATATATGCAGAGAAGGAGCAAGGTTTAAGAGGCAGAATTTGAATAAGCCATATAATGCTCAACTGACAATGACTGGATAGATTATAAGTGATGTATAATGTTTGCAACTACAGTTGTTTCAACGGTGTCTGTGATGTGTATATATAATGTTTGCAACTAAAGTGGCATAATTTTGTTCATTTATATAAATGTAAGATTGCCTATGTTGTATGTGATTTAATAAAGATGTTTATTAAAAAATATATAGGATGCAAGAAATCAAAATAGGGGAAGCTTTCATCACCAAGATAAGTCAGCAGTGGAGTCCCCTATGGTTCTGTGCTGGGACCTCTCCTGCTTGTCTTCTGCTTTGTTGAAGTAAAAGCCAGTAGCAAAGGGCTCTGGCTAGGTTTTCAGATGACTGCAAGCTAGGAACAGTAATGTAATCCCATAATGACTTGGCTATACAGCAGGAAGGTTTGTCCCAAGTAAATAACTGGTGCCAATATTATGGACAGAAACTAAGTGCCAAAAATGCATTACTGTATCCCTAGGGAAGTCATCTACCCCAGGGATCTACCACAATGCACATCTAAGAGCTTGACCCAGTTACTTGGGATTTGGGAATTTATGTGGACAGTGACCTATTGTTTGACCGTGTCTATTGTTCAAGAAATCCCTATATTGTACAGCTTATAAACAGAGGGATTCTGCCTTGACCTAGGGAAATGTTTTGTCACCCTTTACTCGGCCCTCATTAGGCCAATAATTGAGTGTAATGCCCCCTTGGGGATGTATCTGTCCTGACACATGCAACAACTGGAATGCCCACCGCAATACCTTACTGAAAGGATACAAGGCCTAAAAACAGATAGTATATGGACTGACTCAAAGGCCTGTCACTATACACTGTATTCTACAAATTGTTAAAGGGTGACCTGTGTCTGGTGTACAAGGCATGGATTTACTGTCCATCAGCAAGTTATTTGCATCAGAATTGCTCTATCTAGGGATCTAATCCTCTGCAACATTGCCAATGGTTTGGAGGGACATCTTGCAGGGAATACAGAGTGGAACAGACTCCTTATGAACATAATACACAGTTCATTCCTCTCCATATTCAAGTACAACTTGGATCTATGGATGGGGAAACAGAACATTTATCCCAGGACTGACTCCTGTACTTATAATGGGCAAAGGCAGCAGCTAAATGCTTTATCCCATTAATAGGTCCCCTGAAATTATTTATGTTATGATCCCAGTTATTCTCAGTAGGGTTAATATATAATTATTGACCATGTGATACCGAAGACCAATCTATAACCCGATGGGCTAAATTAATTTGATCACAAAAAGGGGCACTGGCTACGCTTAAAATGGCCCACAAAGGTAGCTAGCCTAGTACTTGCCTATGAACCTATGAAAGTAGTCAAACATCACATTACCTACAAAATGTCTTTTTTAACATAGAAATGTTATATTTTTGTAAATGTGGCAAATGTCTTCATATACAAAACAAATGTAAATAATTCTAAAAAAAAATGCATTTATATATTTCACTTTCTTGATGAAGTGCATTTTTTTACCAATGGCAGACATTAGTCTGTCATGTATGCCTCTTAAACATCTGACATTCTCCTGCTTCCCCATCCCGCTCTTTCCTTACCTGCCCAATGAGAATACACAGAGATATTGAAGATTTAAAAACTTTTGGTTCAATATGCTGACTTGTTGCCCTTTTCCTTCCCTATCTTTTTTGTTCCATAAGCCGTCCTCATGTCACTCCAACACAATCTTGTGTAGCATGTCTGTATTCATATTTTGGTAGACAGCTAAAACAGTTCCTGGTCCTCTAGCCATTTCTTCCTTATTCCTTACTTGTGTCTAGTGGCTGTCATTTGGATGGCTATTGGCTTCGTGATGTCCTTGTCCAATGCAGTTGGAGAGAGCTCCAGCAGATAGTTAAGCAAACAAGACAATGAAAAAAGGCAGAGATGCTCAGAAAATCCAGAAATACTTCAATTATACACAATACTCAAGCTTCACATTCAAAAAACAATTGGCTTTCACAACAGTGTTACAAATTCAAAATGAATGAATCTGTTTAAATATGTATAAAACAATGTAGAAAACACACACGGCAATAAGTTTTAAAAATTATTTTTTTTCACTTGACTATCTTGTTTTTAAAATGCATCTTATAGTAACTATTGTATTCAGTTCAGGGGTGTGATCAGCTCTTAAATTTGTTCGTCTGTACTACATTATCTTTTTAATATCACCACTCTGCAGCTACTTAGACACAGCTTCTAATACCAAACATTTAAAATAATGAACGGCGAAGTGGTGCAGCGGTAGTGTTGTCACCTCACAGCAAGAGGTTCTCCAGTTCGATTCTCGGCTGGAGTGCCTTCTGTGTGGAGTCTGGATGTCCTCTCTGTGTACGTGTGTGGGTTTTCTTGGGGGTACTCCAGTTTCCTCCCAAGTTGCAAAGATATGTGTTTGGAGCATTTCTCCCAGGGCCTCCACTGAAAATTGGCTTTGTTCCAAGTCAGACTTTCCCAGTAAGCAAATGTTAAATAAAAATAAAATGTTCTAAACCCTCCTTTAGAATATGCTTAAATAAGGCATTAGGTTCATTGCCTCCTCTTATGTCTGATAAATGAGAACAAATTATTGGGCATCTTGTAATTGGTTTTGCCTACACAAAATGTGGAACACATTTAAATACCCAGGTAAAACACTTTAAGATGAAATAGAAATGCCAATAATGTATTAACTTGTAGCATTTGGCTGTAGAAAGGTATATGAAAAAAGATGCACTATTTACAGTAAATAATTTACAATATACTCATTTCCTACATGGATATGTACCATATCTTTATTCAAATTTATTTTTAACATTATTATTCTACTTTTTATAGCATAAATACTGTTTCAAATTGTGAGCATTTCTTCTAGGTAAATGTAAGTGTCTCTGGCAGTAAACCAATTTTTTTTTTATTTTGATGTTATTGTCTTTTTGTGACCTATAGAGCTGCACAAAGTACTCATGGTACAATCTGATAAGGGCCTGGTAGACTTGGGAACAAGAATTTGCTTCTGGAGACTATGCTCTTGAGGACAGACCCCATTGTTAATTTCAGTGTTACCACAAGCCTTTCTTTTGGCTACTGGTTGTCCAATCCAGATGTGATAAATGGTTCTGTTGTAGACTATACAAAACAAGAATATCTTTAAATCAAGTAGTTTGGATTAATTTCATGCTTAGAATTACAAAAGACAAAACTCCTATTTCTACTGGTGTAACCAGCTGTGCTTTCACCCCCCCCCCCTGTTTATACTCTGAGGTCATACCATCTTAGAGAAAGGGGCTTGTTGCAAGAATTCCACATTCAGTTTGGTATATTGCAATGTTCTGTGCTTTAACAAGGTTAAGATGATCTGTGATAAGAGTACACCTATCGAAATGTCAGGATTTGCTATGTGAAATCCCCCAAAAATGACCCCCCTCAAAAAATGCAGGAGAAGCTCTTTAATATTGCTTTTTGCAAGAGGGCAAAGCCCCCTGCACTACTGACATGGGGGCAAGCCCCCACATCACAGACTTGTACATACCAGCTGTCCAGCTCTAAGATTGCAATGCCTCTGACAAAAGGGAATAACCTGAGGAATGACAACCGCAGACTTGCTCTAGGTAAGGTTGGATTTTTGATTATTTGGTCTCCACCTTCCGGGTCTTGGAATTGCAAGTCCTGACATTTTAAATGGTTAATGCGGTGAGGTTGTAGTGTATGTAATGTATCAAAAGGTGAATTCTGAAAACAGAACTCTCCTTTAAAGATAAAGTAAAGTTTTCCAGGGATTGCAGGACTCCCTTGCACCTCCTAGTTTTACTTTAGAGGGTGTGCTGCTGAATGCTTTTAACCTTACTTATTTCTACATTGACAACGTGACACTTGAGAGAACAGGACCATCTCATTTGGTCAATTCCATTTTTTGGAATTCAGGGTTTTATGTTTACAAGAGGTGTAACTAGGGACGGGCTAAGGGACAGTGCATTACTGGCATTTAGAAATGAATACCAGTATTGCATTTGTGTTCAGAACTGAATAACTGTAGTGCTCAATGTATTTCCAGCATTTTCTACTTTTTTGGTCAGCATCTCCAAATACTGTCATTGACTCTTCCCCAACTTCCTGTCACACCTATGTTTCTGTCACCCATGAATTGGGTATTCCTGTTCTTTATTCATATAGGTATGTTTGAAACAAGCACACTGAAAGGTACTGGACCCCAGGACAAGACCCTGTAATTCTCCACTGATTGCTTCCCTTATTCCTAATAGTATTCCTCTTACCGCAGCCTTTGTCTTGCAGATTGTTCACTGCATTCCCACAAAAATGCTGTAAAACTGATCACTGAAAACTGGATTTATCGAAAAGATTTCCTTTTTTTTCCATATACTTGGTCCAATGAGTCATAACGTCAGAGTTAATGGAGGTTTATTGTGTTTAAAATGAAGTATCTTCTATCCCTGAGGCTGCAAGACCTTAGAGTTTGGGTTTCATCACTATCTAACTGAATGCTTACAAATCTCTAGCCATCATACGTCTATAGATACTACCTCGTAACAGCATTCACATCCTGGAATAGATCTGGATCCTTTCCAGCATAAGACTAGAACCAGTCTTACTAGGAGGCATTAACATAGACTGGCGAAAGCACTAGAAAACCCAACAAATTCAATTAATCTAATAGGCTTCTCTCAGTTGATCAAGATTGCAACTAGAATTAACCAGGCAACTTCTAAAGAATCCATCTTGCACTGGATTCTAACATTATTGCCAAACAATTTTGCTACAAGTGGAATCCTACTCAGTGGCTTAAGTGACCACCAGCTAAGCTACATAATCAGACACCTAAACAGTCGCACAAGTTTCATCATTAGAACAGAGTCCTAAACCTCAGTAATTTCAGTAAAGAAACTTTTACTTATAGCCTTGCCCAGATCAGCTGGGCTCCACTTAAATCTCTTCCCCTTGATGAGGCGGTAGACACATTTAATCCAATATTTCTAAATATTTTGGCAGAACAAGCACTGTTAAAAACTAAAAGGGGTGAAAACAAACCAACCCCTTGGTTAACTAAATAAAAAGTTCCAGGATCAAACATCCCTGCAATGTAGGCAGTTAAGGAACCATAGCAAACATGGTTAAAACAGAACAAAAAATTGCTTAAAGAAATGCCCAAAATTCATCCTCAAACAATCCAAAAACATCTGGAACTCAATAGCTACATTGCTTAGTCCTGAAAATCGACACAGCCCACTTCCAACCAGTAACTCCCAAACATTGCTTTACAGTTAAACTCTCAGTTTATAAATGCAGTAACCTCCCTTCTGCAAAACAAAAAAACTACTACAAATCCAGCCATCCTGCTGCAATCTTTGAAGCCACAACCAGCCTTCATACTTGCTCCAGTGCCAACATTTGCAGTTTAAAAAAAAAAAAATCATGTACCTTAAGACAACAATGCCCTTCACCATCCTCCATCTGAGTATCTCAAACTCCCTGAAGAGGTAGCCTTGCATATCCTGTCTCAATTCAAATAAATCACTCTAGCCAAGAAAAGACTCTCTCTACCTTATGGAAAAAATTACTATGCAATATCTCTCCATGAACACAGCTCATCAGATGAGCTCATAAACAATAGACAAATCTCCATTCTTTCACCTTTATCCAAAATCTTGGAAAGATGTATTCACTCCCAACTTACTACATAGATTAATTCTCATGATAACCACTGACCTTATTTTAACTGTATTTGCCTTAATAATGCTACACACTCAGGTGTGCTAGCTAGCAGTCCTCTTGAATTGTTTTTAGTGCTGTTTTAGGTACTTTCTGGAAAAAAAAAGATTCTAAGCTTGTTTCCTGCCTTTCCTGTAACTAGTCTTGTCCAGATACAGATTTGCTGTATCCAGGACAGTTGGTAAGCTTCAGACCCCCCCCCCCCAAGACCTTTCTGTGTTTTATGGAAGCCTTCTACCTCATCAGTGAGAGTGGTAAACACTAGGTAATATATCTACCACAAGAGTTGTGGTTCCTGGCCCAGAAATTGTAGTTTATTGGCCGTTTGGGCAGTTTTCCCATCTCTTTCAACTTTCTGGTTTAAAAGCCCATGTTTGTGCTTGTTTCCTGCCTTTCCTGTAACTACTCTAGTCCAGATACAGATTTGCTGTATCCAGGACTTGTTGGTAAGCTTCTGAGCCCCCCGAGCCTTTCTGTGTTTTAGGGATGCCTTCTAACTTGGCAGTGGGAGTGATAAGCACTAGGTAGCCTATCTGCCACAAGAGGAGTGGTTTCTGGTCCAGAAATTGTAGCTTATTGGCCGTTTTGGCAGTTTTTTCCATCTCTTTCAACTTTCTGGTTTAAAAGCCCACATCTACGCTTGTTTCCCACCTTTCCTGAAACTAATCTAGTCCAGATACAGATTTGCTGTATCCAGGACTGTTAGTAAGCTTCTGAGCAGTGCCAAAGTCTGCTCTTAAATTTTTCCCTTAGATCTGCTAGTTCTCGCCTCTCCTGCACTTTTACTAGCTTATTAGTTTAACACTCCACCAGAATTCTGCAACAATTATTATAGCACACAAAAGTGCTACCAGCAATAAATGTTTTACAAGGAAACTGCTCCAGTACTGATTATTAATGCCCACCCCTCTAGGCATGTCTAAAGGTCAGTTCCCTATACTTTCTCCTATTAACATGGTGAGCTTACACATCCTGAGGCAATGTACCAACTGCCTCATGTACACTGACAACCCTCTGCTCTTACCGCCCAACACTCAGACTTGAGATATGCGTTTGTATATCCAAATTGGAAGCCAAGACCTGAATAGCTTAAGAGGAGAAGGTCAACACTCGCACCACACCTTATGGAACACACAGCCCTCCAGAACACACACCGGCACTGTCTTCACAGAAAAACACAAATCCCACACCCACCTTCGCTGAGGCTCTCAAACATCTACCCAAACAGCAGAGACGTCCAAGGCAGAAATGCACTCGACCACCACAACAAAACACTAATCACGAGACACACAACTCTCTTAAACAGTGTGCCACTCAACCAAAGCCTCTAAGGCAAAACAGCATGCCCAACACACTAGTCATAGGAGACTCGATAGTGAGTGTCACTGATGTCCCAATCACTAGGTTGAATAAGGCGAAAGCAACAGTCAGCTGCCTGTCAGGCTCCAGGATCCACCACATAACGCACGCACTCTGGTCTCTCAACAACAGGTACAAATATGACTCATTGTACATGTGGATGTGAATGACCTAAGACATATACTCCCTGGACTACATGAAAAAAGACATGGAGGAGTTCTCTGATTATGTAGCTCAGGTGGGTATGACCTTAACCCTGAGCAGCATACTACCATCACCCAGAATAATACCACAGTACAAGCAGAAAATGATTGATTTCAACAACTGGTGAAGTTTGTCATTCTAATGGGGATCCAGTGTCTGTCTCCTGGGATGACATGATTGATAGACCTTGACGCTTTGCCAGAGATGGCCTGCATCTGTCACCCCTGGGTTTCTGGATACTGGCCAAGGCTCTTGCCACCCCTATAGTGCCTCTTTTAGGCAGTGTTCCAAAGACCAAATTACGACCATAACAGCTGCAAACAAATGCAATCTGAGGGTCATGCTGCTCAATGCTATAAGTCTAAATCTCAAAATGCACTCACATGAAGCACTCCTTAAAATGGAGAACATCAAGATTTGTGCTGTAACAGATGCCTGGTTCAAGGCAGCAGAAAGCACCCCTGCACTACCAGGCTATAACTCATTCCACACCTTTCAGCCCCAGAACTTGGACCAAAGCTCCAAAGGCGGTGGTGTTTCCATATTCATAAAGGATGCACACACCTCCAGACTGGTAGACCAACATAACACATCTGAGATACTTCAGGTGCAGCTAACATTGGGTAAGACCGCGATTCAGGTCATAGCCTGCTATCGGTCCCCAACCATGTCCCAAGACTCGCACTCCATGTTCCTAAGCACCCTGGAGAACATTAGGGTCCAACCTAATGCACTCATACTGGGCTACTTCAGCTACCCCTCCATTAACTGGGAAAACTACTCGTGTACCATTACATTTGCCCAATGGTTTCTGGAATTCATTAATTCCAATGCCCTGGACCAACTCATTCTTACCCCCACTAGAGGTAGCAACATCCTTGACCTGGTCATTACTAACATGGGTGACCATTGCTCTACACCAATAGTCAACTCCTCCCTGGTTAGATCTGACCACAAACTAATCACCATGGAAATCCACAACCCCTCCCCCCCCCACAAAGGGTAACCACCATGAAAAACTTCTCCAAAGCTAACTTTGGGCTCCTAAAAGAGGTGGTTAACTTCACGGCACCCATGCAAATGGAGAATAGTTGCATGACTGAATTGTACACCAATGCACTGTGTGAACACGTGCACAAATGCATGGATCTCACCATACCCAGTAGAACAAAGATGCTCTCCTCCAAAAAAAGGAAGCTAATCTGCTTGGTCCCCTGCCATAAACAAACTCCACAGCAGGAGGAGGAAACTGATGCTGAACAAGGTTAAGTCCTAAGACTGGAAAAACTCCCTTATCAGCCTCAACAAAAGGTAGAGATCCCTCATCAAATCCTCTAAAGCTTGCTATCAAAACAGAATTGCAGCAGATAGTAAAGACAACCACAAGGCCTTCTATAGTTATGTAAAGAATCTCCATGGCAATACCCAGATTTGCTCTGAGCTACTGCACAATACTATACTGAGCCAACAGATATTTGCCAATATAGTGGCAGACAAATTCAGTGCCAACTTTCCCCCTCACCCCCAAAGGACCAATCACAAAACCAGTAGATTGCCAGGCACCCAGTATTACTGCTGCACAGGTTAAAATAGCACTGTCCAAGGCCAAGAATACAGCATCTATGGGACCTGACAATATCCTCGGCTGTGTTCTACATGAACTGCAGAGTGAACTGGCACCTCACCTGTGTGCCCTGTTCAGTCACAGCCTCACCTCAGGCTTTGCCCCTACTGAATGGCACACTGCTACAGTCATCCCTCTCCATAAGGGAAGAGTGACTACAGACCCCGGGAACTATCACCCCATTAGCCTGACAAGTCTGATGTGCAAATCTATGGAATGCATCATCATGGACTTAATAAACAAGGGTATAGGGAATCTCCAAACTCTGGATCTTGCACAGTTTGGTTTTATGAAGGGTAGATCATGTCTGCTCAACTTGGTCAACTTCTTTGAGTCAGTCACCAGAGCTGTGGATGAAGGTAAGGTGGCTCATACAGCCTTCCTTGATCTGGCCAAGGCCTTTGATACCACTCCCCACTCAGAAATCATAGAAAAACTCACTAAGCTAGGCATCAATCCCTATATCACTGGGTGGGCTGCAAACTGGCTCACAGAACCCACAGTATGAAAGTAGCTGACTCCAAGTCAGACTGTTGACCAGTCATGAGTGGAGTCCCACAGGGTTCGGTCCTGGGTCCTCTCCTGTTTGGTATCTACTTCTCTGAAGTCCAGGCCAACAAGAAGGGACTCTGGCTGACAAAGTTCAGATGATTGCAAGTTGGGAGCTATTATTAACTCCCCAAGTAATGTTGACATCCTACAGAAAGGCCTCAATGAGACGGACGACTGGTGTCTGCACCATGGCCTTAAGCTCAATGCCAAAAAATGTCATCATCTCCCTTGGGAAAAACCCATTTCCCTTGAATTACTACAACAATGGTAGTTCACTGGACACAGAAGGTGTTATAAGAGATCTAGGAACACAGGATGACCGCAACCTCTCTTTTGACCACCACATTGCCACTGTGGCCAAAATGTCCTATGTGGCACATCTCATTACTAAGGATTTTGCATCCAGGAAGAAAGAGGTCATTGTCTCCCTCTACTCTTCCCTCATTAGGCCAATCATGGAGTACAATGCCCCATTTGGCATGTACCTCATTAGACACCTGCAACAACTGGAGAGGCTACAAAAGTACCTTAGAGGATCCTAGGCCTTAAAGACTTGTCCTATATGGACAGACTCAAACTCCAGCTATTCTCGGTCTCATATAGTCTACTTAGAGGCGATCTCTGCTTGACTTACAAAGCCATATGTGACCCAGCTCTGTTAGAAATGCTACATCTAAAGAAATCCCAATCCCTCTGCACCACACGTTCCAGAGACTTTAACCTCATTACCACAATCAAAAGAACATGCTGGATGGACAGGTTCATAACCCAGAGACTGTCCATGCTATGGAATAGACTTCCCATACATGTCAAGCAGAGCACCTCACTGGCCTCTTCGAGAAATCTTGATGAGTGGATGGGAAATAGAAAATTCATGGGGTTCATGCCAGTAGCTCTACTCGACAGAGGCACTTGGAAGTAAGGTCGGGTGGCACGATGCCAGGGTAATCCTATGGGCTAGGCTTGTAAGGCTCCAGGGCCATTAGCCTAGTACACACCTATGAACCTCATTGGTAAGGGTATCTCCTCCAGGGACAGAGGTCATAACATCGCTGTTTTCTTCCCTTATAAGACCCATTATTAAGTACCATGTCCCTTTCGGCATGTACCTCACAAAGCACATACAGCAGCTGGACAAACCACAGAGGTTCCTCATCAGAAGAATCCAGGGCCTCAAACATAATTTCTACACAGGCTAAAGGCCCTGTCCCTCTACTCAGTCTCATACAGACTCCTCAAAGGTGACCCCTGTCTGGCATACAAAGCAATCTCAGACCCCACCTTGATGGGACTGCTACGTATCCGCTAGTCAAGCTCCACTTGAGTAACCCACACTCGCGACCTCAACCTGGTCTGTGACATCAATAGGACTTGTGGCAGGAAAGATGAGTGTCCCAGAGACTCCCCCTTCTGTGGAAATAGACTCCCTCTCCATATCAAGCAGAGTACCTCATTAACCCTTTTTAAGTGCAACCTGGATAACTGCATGGGGGTCAGAAAATACAGCCCCAGGATTCCACCTGTGTCCTTGCTGGACAGGGGCATCTTGTGCTAACTTGTCGGAACATGGGCTAAATTCTTGGCTAGGCTTGTAAGGGCCTCTGTGCCAGTAGCCTAATAACTACCTATGAAAAAAGATCAACTTTTATCCTGCATGTTAGTGACAGAATTAACAGAGGAGAGTTCAATTTCTTGGGAACTAAACACAGTGAAGGAAGAAATGTTTTCTCATACACCTCTATATAAGATATAATGCCCTCCCCTCAAATACATATATAAATTTCAGGGTTACACAATCATAAGGAAAAAAAATCATTAAGCAAAATGAGTTGTTGGTACACACTGAGCTCAGTCACCTGTAGTGATTTCCTATGGAAAACAGCAAACATGGAATTCAGCATGTGGGAGCTTAACTTGAGTGGATGTGAGCTTCCAGATGAGGTGTAGGCAAGTCTTGATGTGTTCTTAATTACTGTAAGTTGTATATATGATTTCAAATGTGTGCAGTTCCCGTCAGGAGCAGTACACAACAATTAGAATAGCACAATGTAAATTAGTGAGGGAAGAGTGGATAGTAAAATGGAGGTCATGATTATACACTGTAAGAGGATAACGGACGTAAGGGGAAACGTGTGTGTATATATAGGTGCAACAGGGCTACTTACAGCCTTCATGATTAATTCAAGCCATTTCTTCAATCACCCAGTAATGGATATATTAAGATTGCTTTCACCTGTGCTACAGGATCTAAGGAGGCATGCAATATTAGTTTCTGCTGAAGGGTGGTAAATTAGGATATAAGGCAACAAGTTCAAAGCTTATTGCAAGAAGAGTTGAGCATGAAAGGATTTTATTTTTCATTGGGTGATGCAGTCTGGAGGGAGGCCAATGGATTAGGGAGAGAGAGGACATCTTCAGGCCTAATCCATTAAGAGCCAAAAGAGTCATTAGTCCATAGGAAGGTGCCATATTGCTGCAGATGGACATCATCCTTTCCCTTAAACTTCTGAAAATAATAGCACAAGGACTGTGCGGCTGAAGGTATGATAAAGTTTAATTATGTTTACTTGACAGTAGAAGACGACCCTGACTAGTCTGCTCTCTGTGTATTTGATTCTACTTCCTCTCCATCGTTACACACTGCTCCTCACCCTTTCATAACCTGTCCTATGCCCATTCATATGTCTCTAGCACCCATTCATTTGTCCTCTCTGCATGCCTGACACATTATCATTATAGAATCCTAGAGAATACAGGGCAACTGAACCCAGTGGCCATTTACACCTGGACAATGGCCTGAGGAACATACCAGGGGTGAATTTCTGGATTCCCATTCAGTTGTCTAACCCCTTTTGAAGGAAGGACTGTTACATTGCTTGATTTGGATTGGCAGTTTATTACAGAGAAGGGGGTAAACATTGCATGACAAATCCTTTCTCCACCATGTTTTATTTATTTTCTGAAGCAGGTTTTCATCCCTGGTTTTAGTGTTGGGGAACTGTTTGATTTGTCGTATGTCTTGGAATACTGGATCCTTAATGGCCCAAAAGGCAAGGCACAGATTTGCCACCAAGGAATCACTAGGACAGTGAATAGAGGGGCACTGCTTCCAGCCTCTCCTGGGAGCTCTTGCCCTTTAAGTCTCTGGAGTTCTTTCCAGTTGCTTAAAATGCATAGTAAGGAACATCCAGAAAAGTAACATTGCATTTGATAACAGTTCTGATAAATTCAGAATACAGAGGGGTAAGAACTTCTGTGATATGGATGAGATACCTTTTGCAATCAGCTGCACTAGGTAAAAAGATTCTAAACTCTGTTGGAACATAATGGTCAAAGGCAAGGGAATTTATTGATGTTCCAAGGTCTCTCACCGCACTTTAATTTTCAGACTTGTTGCTGTTAATAAAGCGATTGTTTACCAAATTTGATATTGCACATTTTAGCATTTAGTTGTAGCGATTTTTTGAGCACCACTTTTGTGAGTGCTAGCTTCAGCTTCTGTGCATCAAACGGGAAAATAAGGAAGACACCAGGTTTGTAGTCCTTCACAAACCTGATTAGCCAGAGATGCCCATTTGTAATTTGAAGATCTGTGATGTAGATTTTGAATAGCAAGAAGTCCCAGCTTGAAGTCCTGAGATACACCACTGGTTATCTTCATTTTTACACTTACCATCCTTATTACTTAGGTTCTCTCAATCAATTTACCATCCACCTAACTGCACAGGGGTCACTGTGAAGCTCATTTCGCTTGTTTATTATGTTAGCATGTAGCATTGTGTAAAACTTCTTAGGTTGAGGTATGCTATATGGACAGCATGTTCACTGTCCATGGCTTGTTACTGTCTAACAGATGTTGACCAGAATCATTAGATAGAATCTACCCTTAGCAAAGTTGAACTACTGGGGATTAAGTCACTATAAGATTTTTTGATTATATAGTTTAGCAGTTGTGATGCATTCCATGGGGTCCAGGCACCTAGGCAGTGAGACATTTCCCTGTGGTACATCTGACTGGGGACACATGGCTGAAGTCGCAGCTGACTGCA
The DNA here is from genome assembly GCF_019279795.1 of Protopterus annectens. Taxonomy (NCBI): domain Eukaryota; kingdom Metazoa; phylum Chordata; order Ceratodontiformes; family Protopteridae; genus Protopterus; species Protopterus annectens. Next base: position 201,102,276 of record NC_056743.1, read on the forward strand.
GAGAAATATGGCTGTTTCCAAATTCCCTGTTGGCAAAGAGAAGAATGTGTTGCCATGCCCACAACTTCAAGAACCAAAGTCACAGGGGGAAAACAAAGTCCATGGTCCCCAAGAGAACATGAGACAGCAGGCAGTATGGCAGGCATCAGCAGCAGGCTGGCCAGAGGGCATGTCAGTGGCAGCACAAATGCAGTGCACAATGGGCACTGCCTTTATAATCTGTGTTTGTGGACCATTACCCCCTTTACATTCTCTAGGGAACATTACATAAAATGTATACTGGTGCATAAATGTGACTACAGTAGCCTGCAGGATTTCCTCCATGCTGTAGCACACTTCTACATGTTGTAGTTACACAAGTATGTACTCTACACTGAGCACAACACTCCTTACTACTTCTGCATCCATCCATTTAGTTATTAAAGCTGTGAGTATGGCAGTATGTGCTTCTCTTTGCCCACAGGGAATTTGCAAACAGCCATATTTCTCTGCAGCTGACTGTCACTTTAGCCATGTGACCCCAGTAAAATGTACCACAGGGAAATGTCTCGCTGCCTAGACACCTGAATCCATTCCATGGCTTTGGTGATGGAACTAGTCAGGATAATGGGTCTATAGTTTTCAGGGTCAGTAGTTGTTCCACCCTTGTAAAATGGCATTGCAACAGCTGTGTACCATATTTCAGGAACAAAACCATTGCCATAGCTCAGGATGAATTGCTGCATGAGTGAGTTCACTAGGTTGTGTTGTACTGTTTATCAGGCAAATGGAAATATCAGACTCCATGGATTATGTATTTTTTGTCCTGGAGAGTACCTTTAGGAAGTCGTCTTTAGCTATGATGTGGCTATCAGATTCTGTGACATAACTGGGCTTTTATATACCCATTTTAGAGGAGAAATTTGCAATGCATTTTGTTTGCTAGCATGTTGTCTGTCTCTATTGGATTCAGGTAGTGCCATTTTGGAGAAATTCCAGGCAGTGTTGTATGTTCCTTGGTTTCCTAATGTAACTAAGGAATGATATAGAATTGTCTTTAGCGCCTGATGTTATTCTAAGTTCATGGGATGGATCCATGTTCTTTATGGTGTTTTTTAGTTTTTTCGATATCTTTTAATGTTAACATTTGATTTGAGGGTTTTTGTTTTGCTATAAAACTTGAAGTTTTTTTCTTTTATTGTATTTTATTTATATATGTGAACCACCGGATTGGTTTACTTTTGAACTTCCAATTTTGTTTGGATCTGAGTGGGACTGCCAAGTCAAAGCATTTATCTAGGTGCACAAAGGGTTTCTTTGCATAACTACTTGCTGTATTGGTATCTTGGGTAATACAGTAAAGCTTGATTTATGAGACTTCATCATAGAGTTGTAGAATGTTTGTACATTTGAAGTCTCTGAACTTTGTAATGTTTGCATCTAATTGCTTGGAGTTTTTGAAGGAAAATTTTACCAATTTGTGATCAGATTTAACTGGAGAAGGGAGTACTAGGGTGGATAGTTGATACCAATACCATTTTTGGTAAGGACTAGGTTAAGAATATTTTATCGTCTAATAGATTCTTTGACAATTTTGTTCAGTTAGTTTTTAAGAAATTAAAGAATGTTAGGGTTTAATTTATAGTTAAGGTGTAGGTATCCCAGTTTGTCAGGTACTTTAAAAATCTCCTTGGATAATGGAATTCCTATTGAGTTGGAGCTCCTCCAGTGTATTTAGGTTCCTGAATACACTTTAGTTCATTGAAGCTTCCACTCAAAACAAAGGTCATATCTGCATTTGTGACATGCATGGAGATCTGTCATGTCATTTTACGTAAACCTTGGGGGTTTATGCACCAAGTCATTCACAAGCACATGGAACAATACCATGTCATAATCTGTTATTGTTTGCTTAATGGTCTTTAGGGTCCTTGATATCTCTGAGATCCTGGCAGTTGAAATGTAACTCGCTGTCAAACTCTTAATCCAGCCCCATGACAGTTGAGTTTGTGTCCTGACAATGGAGTTGCAAATCACTAGTACACTTTTCTTAGAAGGGTGTCTATGTGCACTAGTTTTGTTGTGGTTGATTACCTGGTGACCCTTTCCTGAGCTCTAGACTTTGTCTTGGAGACTTGGGCACAGATTATTTTTAATGACGTCAATGTATGATAGTTTGCTATGTATTTTTTTTGAATGGAGTGCTGGTGTGTGTTCACAGGTCATGATTCTGGGAGAGGGAGGCCTCCAGCCTGGCTAAGTCCTTGCATCTCTCACATATAGCTAAGCAATATTTGTCTGTGAACATCATGCAGTTGTTACACTGCCTGAGTACACCCAATGCTGTGATGTTGGTAACTAAGGGTGGTGGACAAGCTGGCTGACCTTCCATTTTAGTCCAAAAATACAGTAAGAGTTGGCCATTATTTGTAATATAAAACAGACCAAGTAATATGGGAGATTGTCTTAAGAATTTATTTAACTCATTGACTCCAGTGCAGCTCAGGAAATTTTCACAGCAACTTCCAATGGGTGGAGCTTAAGCCTCTGACAAAACCAAATTATGTCCTCACATTTCAAACAAATGTTCATATCTCTGGAACCATAGGGATTATTAAAGCATTATAAATGGAAAACTTCTCAGCACAAACTATTTTTATAGTGGTAGTATTCATTAGATTCTAGGTCTTAAACCAAATTTTGTGTGTCACAGTAACTACTACATTTGTAATATTTTGCAAACAACTTACAATATCTAGGTAACCACTCAAGTTACACACACCGTCAGCAGCATTTTATTCATCTAGCTGAGAGCTTTCATATGAGGCTAAAGAGTTTGACTGATGAGATATTTAGAAAAATGTGATAATTATATCTATATAATTAATATAATAGTTAATATCTATTTACTTGCACTAGACACAGGCCTAATATTAATGCAGCTGGGTTTGTTGTGTAAGCTTTAAGATGAAATCTTTTAAAACCTTGTACATAGCATGGTTTTGGAACCAATACAAATATGAACAAGCAATATTTGATGCCTAGAGGCTTCAGTAGGAGATAACTGCAGATGTACGAGGAAGTGTTACTTGGATGTAATGAAATGCCGTGTACATGTAGTGTAAAAGGAAAAAGTAAGATAAAGAGCAGTTCCCAGTAATCCTAAGATAGTGCTGAGTTTGAGTCTAATTAGTACAGTACGGGAATACAGCTGCAGTCTCTCAGTTGGTATAAGAATGATTAGGCTCATTTGTAGAGAGGCTGACGGTGAAAGAGCCAAGACTATCTAATACAGTTTTGTGCGGCATTGCCCAGAGTGGTGTCCAGAGCAGTTTATTCCAGCAGAGAAAATGAAAAAACAAATAGATTAGATAGGATTCAGCCAAAAATGGGTTCTTCCAGAATATAGTAGCTGTTTAATTATCTGCCACATTACCACTCCCACTGGTTCTTAGAAGCCAACCACCAAAAAATAGCTGGAAAACAGAAAAGCTGCAAAAAATTAGGAAAAAAAGAACAGAGGAAAACAAAAAATCAGATACCAGAAACACATTACCAATGCAGTAACATCCAGGCCACTGTATAAACACAACAAAGCATTTTTTTTACCCAACAGTTTAAAAGAAAAAAGCGTTTAAACTGTATAAATCACTAGGCAGCTATAAGTGCAATAGAAAACAAATACTTTTCCTTCTGCTTAAAAGAGGGATCAAATCAAAATGTCAGTCTAATTTTAGACCAAATGTTCTGTGCTTATCCTTCTGAAGCCTCTAAATTAAGACCCAATTGAATGTTGTGTTTTTGCAGATCCATTTATTCCAAGCTGTCGTCGTCGACCTTTTCTCCTCATTTTCTGATTTAGAATGCTCACTTCACATCTCTGTGACAGGATGATAATCACCCTCATCATGACCCACTTCCGTTTCTTCTGGTGAGATGAACTCCATCTTTATTCTGTGGTCACAGCTTTTCCCTCCCTCCAGTGGACAATTGTGGTTACTTTCATCTGGAAGTGTTCAGACAGAATGAGGTCTGTATTCATGAACAGCCTCCATAATCGCTCACAGCACTGGAGATGTGGCAGGATCAGAATACAGACAAAGTGAAAGAATGATCTCTGTGCTTCAGGAGTCAGTCTGCATGACGGTACATCAAACATTCAGCTTGGTGTTGCTACTGCCATCTCACATTGCTCATGGTAGCCCTGTCCAGGTGTGATCAGTATGCCCATATCAATTTCTTGTTTTTATTACCACGAGTTCTACTTACCCAGTCCATACTTCACACCAGCATTGCTGTGACCCAAGTGCAATATTTTGCATCTGTCTGCACTGAACCCCAGCTGTTCTCTTAACTTAACCTTTCCGATTCTTTCCCACTTTCACTGCTGCACCTTTCTGTCATCACAGCAGGCTGATCCTGTTCTCTTTCCTCTGATACAACTGAAGCAAGCATACTGAAATGTACTGGACCTAGCACTGATCCCCGTGGCACTTCCTCGCATCGTATCCTTCGTGAAAACCTTTAGCCTATCCTGAAAATATTCAGCAATCTAATGCCACAGTTTGTCTTTTCCCTCCAACTTTGTAGCATCCATTTGTGTTTGAACCAAGTCAAACCGTAGAAATTTCAGGTGTCCTCCATCACTCATCTGTCAGTCTTTTCTAATCCTGTCATAAAATGGGAACAATGGCATCAGGTCTGACTGAAATCTGCCCACAAACCAGTTTTAGTTGTTGTCCTGAAGAATGCAACGTTTGCCTTAGGATTCTGTTGATTTTCATTGACACTGGTGCAAGGGGATACACTTACCCCCCCCCCCCCCCGGATCAGAGACCGATCGAGCAATAGGCCCACTGGCTGGCTGGGACATTAATCTTCTTTCAATTTTAAATTTTTTTTAAGGGTGTTCTTCATTAAGATACCCTTTGCGTCCAGTCACACAGATGCAGAAAACAAAACCGGTCGCAAAATTTTCTGATTCTGTGAGACCGATTGTTTAAGTCTTCATCTGGGCGCATATGGATTTGAATTCCAGAAGACATTTGGACTGCAGACGAATAGACAAGTGAGAGGTGTGTTTGTATGTGTGTGTGTAGGTTTTAAGAAGTGTGTGTGCATAAGAAGCAGGTTGATCAGTAGGCAGGTAGGAGTGTGTGTGTATATTAGAAGTAGATAGAGGTAGGGGTGTTTGTGTAAGAAACAGGTAGGTCTGTGGGTGAAGGTATGTGTTTCTGGAGTGAGAGCCATGGTAGGCAGATGACTCTATGCAAGAGTCCCAAGACCAGTGCTTGCATGGTCTCTAAAAGAGGCTAGAATATTATGCTTCAATCTTCTGATGTATTTGTCATCTAGTCAGAAGTTATAAGTCAGTACAAACCTGCTGTGCACATAAGTAGACACACAGCAATAACACCTAAGGGTTCTTTTCTCCATACACATTGTTTCTGTAACCATCACTCTGGACATGCAACACCATAGCTGACTTCTCCATTTCATGGAAGAATCCAATTTCCTGTTGTTTTCTTTTTCTAAGGTACATAAAATAAATATGAAGCAAAAATTATTTTGATATTTGGGAAACTGCCAGTGAAAAATTTTAAACAAATTTCTTAGTAATATTTGATACAAGTATTTTATATAATTGATGTTTGCTTGTGGCTTCCTTTGTTGTAATTCAGCTCTGTCATGGATTTATACTGTAATTCACAAAACATATACCTTAAGTACTTATCGTTAACAATTAAAATGTGTGTGTAAGAGGGAGGTAGGAGTGTGTGTAAGAGGGAGTTGGGGTGAGGGGGTTCATACCTCACAATTGTCCAGATTTTTGCCTCATACTTTTGGTTTGTTTCTTATAAAATTGTGTTTTTCTGGCAAATCATTCAGGACTGAAGTCAGATGTTTAGAGATTTAGACTTCATATCATTCAGAAAATGCATACTAATGCAAAAGTTCTATCAACTTTCTAAGGAGGTAGGGGGATGTAAATACATGTCATACTTCTCAACTGTACAGATTTCCACAGAATGTCCAGGTTCTGTGCCTTATATTTTTGCAGTGTTCCTCAAACATTTTTGACAAATAACTGGGATGAGCTAAGTATTAAAGTTACTAAATAATGACATGCATATGAGTTTAAGACTTCATATCCTTAAGAAAATGCAATCAAACACAAATCCTGTTATTCTAGCAACATTCTAAAGTTATCACAACAGTATTTAAAATGTGTCCCCAGTTTTGGGCCTTTGATGACCCCCCCCCATTATGACAGGGTTTGTCCAGATCTCTTGTACTAAGAGATTGAGAGGTGTTTTTTGTGTGTGTGTGTATAAGAAGGAGGTAGCATATACCTCTCATTTGTCCAGGTTTTTGTAGAATGTACAGATTTCTGCCCCATATTTTTGACTGTTCCTCCTAAAAAGGATTGCAGTTGCTACATAATGACAGACAAATCTTCTCATTTCATCACAGTATTAGTCAAGAGTTCAGAAATCACATGAAAATACTTAAAATATTGTAGAATAGTCTGACACAAATATAGAAACAGCTGGACTTAATCTGACTAAATCCCCATCTAAGAGCAATCACAGTTCTAAATAAACTGCATATAGAACAAAGGCAGAGTACTGGCGAGTGATGTTCTTCAGACAAAATCCAAAATACTCTGATTCTCTCTCTCTCTGAGAAAGTCTTAAAAATAATACATCACTGCTAACTCATTTTAGGTTATATCATTCTTCTCTTTAATCTTGCACCTGGCCAGGAAACTACAACAATAAAAGACATTATATATGTAAAATCTAGCAACTAACTCTGGTCTCAAAACAATAGAAGGAACTCCCCAGTCCAGACATTGTCTCCGAGCCTTGATTTCACTCATACGATGCTTGACTTATCAGCTTTCTTCCAGCAGAGTGCACTGTGGTTGCATTTTTTTGAAGTTCAACATTTAAAACAGTTTTCTTACATTTAAGAGGACAAACCTGTGGATTATATTCATATTTACAATGACACAGAATTATCTACAAAATTCTATCTAGCTAGGCTGGCAGCCTTCACTTATCCCCCCCCGGGAGAATTCAAGCTAGTTTTTCAAGTGACCCTTGAGAAACGTTGCTTGAAAGGGTTACGTCTATCTGAGTATACCTTACCCCATTCCCTTTCTTGAGACCCCATCTGCGTTGGCGTTGCTAACCCCACTGCAGTGCTGCACTGACATATATGCTTGCAACCCTAGGCTCCATCTTTGCAACTTGGTATTTTTCTGGCTGGCTCGGTGTAACCATGTTAGGGGATTGTGATCTGTAACTACAGTGAATTTTCTTCTATACAGATAAGGCTGAAGTTTCTGAAGTGCCCACACTATGGTTAGACATTCCTTTTCTACAGCTGCATAGCACTCCTTTCTGCGTTGAAGCCTACGACTGAGATAAACCACCACTGGGTGCTCTTCTCCCTTTGAAGAAATCTGGCTAAGTACAGCCCCCACCCCATGGTTCAAAGCATCCACCTGCACTACAATTTCTTTGCTGTAATCTGGACTGGCTAACACAAGGCATCCTCCCAAAGCTTCTTTAAGCTTCTGGAATGCTGGCTTACATGCTGGGGTCCACACTACCTTATCTGGCCTGTTTTTCCTTGTCAGGTCTGTGAGGGGAGCAGCTATGGTAGTATAACTGGTGAGGGGAGCAGCTATGGTAGTATAACTAGGGACTTTCTGTAGTACCCTGCTTTCCCTAAGAATGCCCTCACTTGCTTTTTGGTAACAGGTGCAGGCCATGCCTTAATGTCTTCCACTTAGGCAGGTTTTGGCCTGATCTCACTACTCCCCACTCTGTCCCAGGTAGGAGACCTCTGCCATATCCACTTGACATTTGCTTGGCTTAATGGTCAACCCTGCCCTCTGTAGTCTGCCCAGCACCTCCCTGACATGTTGAAGGTGCTCTTGCCAGGAATGGCTGTAGATGGCAATATCATCTAGGTAAGCAAGGGCAAACCCTCCTGCTCCTACTAGGATATGATCTACCAGCCTCTGGAAAGTCGCTAGGGCATTTTTCATCCCAAAGGGCATCTTTGCAAACTCATGCAAGCCAAAAGGAGTCACAAGTGCTGGCCTCTATTACTGGGAGTGAAGGGCACCTTGGTAAGATACTTAGCCCCACGCAGCTGCTCTAGGGCCTCATCTGCCCAGGCATGGGGTAAGCATCTGACTCTGTGTGACTATTTAATTTCCAGTAGTCCACACAGAACCTGGTGCTGCCATCCTTCTATGGCACCAGCACCACTGTTCCAACATCTCCTGTATCTACTCACTAGAGTCTGTTTGACTCTGTCAGGTGGCCCTATAAGGAGCCTGCCTAATAGGACTTTGAAGTCTTGTTTGTATCCATCTGATGCTGCACCAGGTGGGTGCACTCTGGTTTCCCAGTGAACATGACCCCAAACTCCTGTAACACTGCTTGGATTTCTCAAACCTTGGTGGGAGATAGCTGCTGGGACATTGCTACCCCTTCCACTGAGATAATCAGTCACCAGATGTCCCTCAGAATCCTCCTGCAATCCATTGCAAATACTCAGCACAAGTGCCTCCCTATCATGGTAAGGTTTCATCATGTTAACATGGTACAATTTGTGCTCCTGCCTAGGTTCATAGGTAGATACTAGGCTATCTGCCTGAAGGCATTTATAAGCCTAGCCAGAATGTGTTGGCTTTTGCCGCCCCCTTAGATTAGTTCCCTGCGCCTCTGTCCAGCAGAGCTACTGAGGTGATCCCCGGGGTAAACTTTGTTTCCCATCCACTCGTCAAGGTTTCTTTTGAAGAGCGTTAGTGAGGAGCTCTGCCTAGTGTAGATTGGAATCTTGTTCCAAAGCATGGGAAGTCTCTGGGACAGGAATCTATCCCTCCAGCATGTCCTATTTATTGTTGTGGTGAGGTTTAGATCCCTAGAGCATGTGGCTCGGGGGATAAGGTTTTCTTTAGGTGGAGCATGTCCATCAATTCTGGGTTGGACATGGCCTTGTATGCCAGGCAGAGATCACCTCTGAGTAGACGGTATGCAACCGAGTACAGCTGGAGTTTCTTCAGTCGAGCTGCATAGGGCATCTGAGGCCAGTGATCCTTTGGTGAGGTACTTCTGTGGTCTATTCCAGCTGTTGCAGGTGTCTTGTAAGCTACATCCCAAATTGGGGCGTTGTACTCTATGATGGGTCTGATGAGTAGAGGGGCACAATGACCTCTTTTGATCTGGATGCGAACCCTTTTGTGATTAGGTGGGCCACGTAGAAGGATTTTCTAACCACTTTGGCAGTGTGATTTATCAAAGGTGAGATTACTGTCTATTTGGGTCCCCAGATCCCTTATTATGTCTTCTGTATTTAGAGGAGGTAGCAGTTGTCCTCCAGGTAGTTAACATCGCTTACCTTGCTTACCACCTTGCAGGATCCCTCCTAGGTTGCTTGTAGCTTGTTGTGTCTGACAGGAATGAGAAACATTACCTGCTGTCCTAAAGCATACACCCTAGCTCGAGCATTCCTGTCATACCAGACCTCCCCCTGCTGTTGGGCTTCTGCCAGGTTTTCCTGGGCCAAGCCCTTGAGTTCCCAGAGCCTTGTCCTGAGGTTTAGGACATATGCCACAACAGACTCCTTGTGAGATTCACACTCACCTTCCCACTCTTTACGAATTAAATCTAGAGGTCCCCTCACCTTATGCCCATACAGCAACTCAAAGGGTGAAAAACCTGTGGATTCCTGGGGAACCTCTCTGTAAGCAAACAGATGGGGCAAATATTTGTCACACTCCCTCTTAAACTGGTCTGCAAATGCCCATAGCATGGACTTGGTTGTAGAGTTTAACCTCTCAACAAGACCATTAATCTGGGGGTGGTAGGGGGTGCTCTTCAGGTGCTTCACCCCACAGTACTTCCACAGACAAACCAGCAGGTCTGACATGAAATTGGCACTTCTGTCAGTCAGTGTTTCTTTTGGGTAACCTACCCTGCTGAAAATCTCTAACAAAGCATTTGCCACCTTTTCTGCCTCAGTGGAGGACAAAGCCACTGCCTCAGGGTATCTTGTAGCATACTCTACAACCACTAGGATATACTTTTTCTCTGTGGAACATGGGGTATTCGGGCCCCACAATATCCATAGCTACTCTCTGAAGTGGCTCCTCAATCACAGCCAAAGGTATCAAAGGAGCTCTCACCTTGTCTCCTGCTTTGCCTACCTTTTGGCACTGCTCACAGGTCCTGCAGTACCCTGTTACATCTCTGGAAATTCCAGGCCAATAGAAGCTCTGCATAATACATCTCTTTGTGCATTTTATGCCCATATGACCTGCAAAGGGAATATCATGGGCTATGGCTAGAAGTGCTAGATGGTAGGCTCTAGGCACTATCAACTGCTGTATTCTCTCACCTTCTAGCCCTCCTTCAGGGGTCCACACTCTATACAGTAACCCTTTGTCCAGTATACAGAATTCCCCTTCCCTTGAAAATCAGGTGCCTCACTAGCTACCTGCCTCAGGCCTTGTAATTTAGGGTCTGAGAGCTGAGCCTGTCTCAACTCTTTGTAATCCTTTCCCGCTCCCATCCCACAGGAAGTCTGTGATCCTCTAACAGCGGTGCTTCACTGTCAGCCTGGGTACTACTACTCACTTCTACCTTTGCAGTCAATCTGTCCAAGGGAAATTAAGTACCAACAAGCAGCTGTGGCTCACCTTCAGTCTCACTGCTACAGTGTAGCTCCCTACCTGAAGTAACCACCTCACCAATCCTGGCTGCAAGTATGCAGTCTGTCTGGGTCTCCCCCAGGCTACCAGACCCATATGCTTAACTCATAGCCTGACTGCATGTAACTGCATAAACTCATGGTACCCCCTCATCAAAATCCTTTCCTATCAGGACATCTGCAGGATGGTAGTTCAGTACCCCTGTTGTCTCAAAGCAACCTTCTTTTGGCATTTTGTCTTTTCCACTTACTGGCTCCCTCACCTTTTCTTCCCTACCTTGTCTTCATGGACATCTGTATGCCACATGGCCCCACTGGTTGCATTCAAAACATTTAACCCTAGGTCCTGGACATGTACCTGGAGTAGTGGCTTCCCCTGCTACTGGCAGTTTCTGTTGAGGCAATCTGGGCTGCTCACCATGGGTTCCTTTAAACCCATGAACAGTACTGGGGGTCTCTTTCCTGTGCAGGGATGCCCTGCCTGCTAGGTATAGGTCTCCCTTCTCCCCCAAGTCATCTGAAGTAGCACATTGTCTATCAGCTAACTAGATCGTCATGTCCTCAGGCAAAGTGCTAAGGGCTTGTTCCCTCACCAAAAGGTCTGCCAGCCCTTCAAAAGTGGTGACCTGACATCCACTCACCTACCTATGAAAATAAGTGCTCAGTTCAGCAGCATATTCACACACACTTTCATCTGCCTTGCGTCTATGCTCACAAAACCGTTTCCAATAAGTTTCAGATGTTACCTTAAAAAATTCTAACAGACAACTCTTAGCAGTATAATCCAAAAATCACAATCAGAAAGTTTAGACAACACAGTTACAGCTTTACTATGGAGTAAAGGGGTCAGGAACTGTACCCAGAGCCTTTGGTTAACATCGTACTGTTTACATACCCTCTCAAACATATGAATAAAACTATCAAAATTATCCCCCTCTGTAAACTGCAGAAGAAATTTACTGACCTTTTGTGCTTCTGGGGTCCTGTTACTCCCTTCCCCATTACTTCTATGACTCTGACAAAGAGTTAGCATCTCCTTTTCATGCTGCCTCTGTCTCTTCAGCTTCCAAGCATAGCAGTTTCTCATTCTCCTCAGCCTGTAGCCATCTCAGTCTCTCTGCTGCTTCTGTTTCTAAATGCATGGCCTGCAACTCAAGTCTCTTTAGCTCCAGATGGATTTTTAAGTCCTCTGCAGAAGGTTGAGCTGTCCATTCTTTGAGTGTTGTACATCTCCATGGCCAGTCTGATTGACCTCCTGATTGCTGTTTTCTGATGCAGCTGTAACTAAAACTGCAGTCATGTCTGCCTTAGTCAGGTTTCCATGCACCAGTCCCTTAGCCTGGCACATCTCAGCCAACTGGCTCTTTGTCAGCTTGCCATACTCCTCTGCTGACATGCTTCCCTGTTCTCTCTAAGTAAGCTAACTAAAGAAATAAAACAATTGTGATCTGAACTCTGAATATTAACTGCGTAGATGATTTAGAGTACATAAACACCTTCAGTGATCACTGTACACAAGCCACAGGAGTTCATTATCCACATCACTACAAGCCAATTGCCAACCAATTAATATGTGGTGTGGATATCCCCACCAATGTCTCAGAGTTTTGAGATCAGTCATACAATGCTCGACTTATCAGCTTTCTTCCAGCAGACTGCACTGTGGTTATATTTTTGAAGTTCACCATTTAACACAGTTTTCTTACATTTAAGAGGACATGCCTGTAGATTATATTCATATGTGCAATGACATAGAATTATCTGCAAAATTCTATCTAGCTAGGCTGGCAGCCTTCACATATCTTCACATAATTTAATCCTCATCTTATTATCAAAACTTACACTGGAAAGAAGCATTGAAACTAGCAAGTATTTAGCTACACCATTACATTGCTTTTGCTTTTACTCTACTTTGCATGATAAAAAAGCAATGGAAAAAAAAGCCCAGAAAAATAAACCTAATGCATTTTTAATTCATAAAAAAAAAGATAAAGGGCGTGATTTTAAACTACAGTGTTTATTAAACAGAGACTCAGCAACAGTCTCAAAATATATACTTCGACATGACATACTTTCAGGGTTTATGATTATTGAGAAACTGAAACTGGAAAAGGTGAAAGAGGAAATTGGAGAGTGGTGTGAGAAGTGTATACAGTAGTATACTTCAGTGGAATAGAGATTCAACAGAGTACAAAGTGAGGAGCCAGATAGTGAATCAGAAGTAAAGGGAAACTATGATCAAATTATAGCTGCTTGTTTAGCGCAGGAATACACAACTGTTTTATGTAAAAATGATTGTATTTCTTCAAATAGTTATTGTATTAAGGAATGTGAGAAATGTGATTAGGGAGTCCCATAAGGCAAGTTCAATGTATGACGATCTGAGGTATTGCCAGCTATATCAGGAGAAGTAGTGTAGTGGATTTGTAACATATGCCAGCATAGCTAGCTGGAATTTTGTAAAGAATTACATATCATTTGCATAACAAACTGATTGATTTGTACAGATCCTTGTGTTGAAAATGTATTTGTAAAGCTGCTTGTGTTAAAAATGTACCAACAGTGGGTCCTGACTGCATGGCAACTGATTAAATGTATACGTTTTAAAAGAGGATACTGGAAGAGAAGAGGTTAATCTCAGTCCAGCTAACTTTGAAAAAAATTAAGAAATGAAGTTACATGCTTTAGGCCATGAAGATTGTATCATACAATTCTGACTGCAGCCAGAGATCTAATGTTTTTGTCAGAGAATGGTTTATTAGGTCCTGTAGGAAGAGTGAAAGTGGTTTATGGTTTTATACCTTCCAGATGCAATAACACATATAAGCAAAGATCTTTGTGTATGGTAAGACAAGCGTGCTAAATTCTGGTTCAGTTTCTAGCAGTAGAGATAGTATGGGAAGTAGAAGTCAGATGACCAGATGTTTGTGATGTCATTCTGTAATCTAGGACAAGAAAGATGTTTTAATACTAGATGAGACTGAAGTCTCATGTTTGGAACCTGCCAAAGAAGGACCTCTCACCTACTTCATCTTGCCTTGCTCTAGTAAGTGACCAATGAATAGTTAAGTTGTTAGATTAGTCGAGCACTGTTTTTCTGTATCAGTATGAATCTATTCATCTGTGTTGTTTTAAACTTTCCTCTGACACACTGGTGCTTATTGTAAATAAATATTCCATATTTTCATGTTCATTTATGATTTATTATTGAATATAGTTAGTTTTCATTATGGGTGGTCTTTTAGACAATATTTTAACCTTTGAGAGTACTCATATCTATTTAGTGACTCTATGGCCACTCCTGAAAGCCTTACTGCATTGGTCAAAACACTACCATTTGTATTAATATTAATTTCAGTATAACTGGGTACCCTGGTATGAGCCTTCGAATAGCTGGCTTTGGAGTGTCTAGTGGCAGTAACTATAGTCTAGGCAGAAGGAGACATAGTACATTTGTGCCAACCTTTCCCGGTGTTTGTGTGTGTGTGTATATGTGTATGTGTGTCAGCTGCTTGGAGCAGGGACACAGCACTGGTTTCACAGAGAGGGTTCTGGAAGACTTGGCTTGGACACTCTGCTTAGGTCTCAACTCTAGCTGTGCAAGTGGGGGGGTGGGGGTCTTACTGGGGACCTGGAGGGGGAGAGGGAGAAATCCAGATCCTGGACTGAGTGTGTTCCTTCTGTGCTCTTAAGGGAAAGTGTGCTTTATGCAGAGATCTGCATCTGGAAATACTGTGTTAATCTATTTTTGTTCAAAGTGAATGTGCCTCTGCAGTGTCAGTGGTGAAGATTCAGGCTCCATGATTACTAGCCTAGAGTGGGGACATCACACAAGGACATTGAAAATGTACTGTGAGAGTTAAGTAAGTTGCAGGTCTGTTGAGGACTTGAGATCAAGTGATAACAGCATGTTCTTTATGGTTACCCTGTGTCAGGGTAGGGTGTGTGAGATATCATTATACAATATTTTGAAAATAAGGTAATGTTGGAGGAGATCAGTATGTTCTGTTTATAAGCAGCAAGTTACTGTCTCACTGGAGTTTAACACAACGGTGTTTGATATAGGTTAGAGAAGGATGAAATGTCTAATTCTGTTGCGCTGGATTTGGATGTCTTTGTGATTCTTCCTGGAGTTATAGGCAGTTATGGGTGCAATGAATTCTAAGTTTGTTTATAAGTTTTTTGCCAATGGTTATGCTTTCTGGAGTAGACATTAAGGCATAATACTGCATCAAAAAAGGTTGAATTTATTTTTGATTTGAAGTTGTTGACATGAGACATGATCAGATGTGAATCCATTGCGATTCCCAAGTAATTGAAGGTGTAAACATGCTCAGTGTCTTGGTTATTGTAGGATTGAGGGGGTTGTGAGAGGCAGTAGCTTGTGTCTTTTGGAATTAATGGTAAATTGTTTATTATTTAACTAAGGTGGTAGGTTGTTGAGAATGTGTTGGAGGTTTTGTTGTTGGAACTTCAGAATCATTTGCATAGATGATAAGTTTAGATAATTTGGGGTCAGTAGGTAGAGAGCTAATGAAGATGCTAAAGTGAATTGGAGACTTGATTTTAAATCTTTGGAATCCCTGGTAATGTTTTATGTAGGTGGCATAGTGCATGAAAACTTGCATGGACCTACTGTATTCATCAGGTAAACAATTATTCTCAGGATTTAAAAATATGTATGTTGTAAATGTTACATTACCTACTCCAGAATGCTACCTCATCTTTTATCAGTTATACTTAGATTAGAAATACCATTGTTACTAAATCTTCTTGGCTTGTTTAGGAAAACTTTCAGAATATGGTCTAAATGCTTAAAGTAAAAGTTATATTGCGTGCATCTATTCCCACTAACATGAAAGTGATGTACAATTCTAAAAAAGTACTTATTACACAAAAAGTTATTTTTTTATTGCTTTAGCAAACTTCTACATTCTTTGTTTTCTGCTATTATGTTGTTGATTGATCCCTCTAATTTATTTACTTAGTACAATAGAATGACATAGTAATCGCTGAGAAAAAGTGCAGCTCAATACTGCAATTGGCCTTAAGAGTGAAAAGAAATAGCAATATCCTTTTTTCCAGATCAATAACTATGCATTTTTATGTAATTGCTGGCCTTAAACACTGCAAGAATGTTAGAATACTACATGAAAATACAGAAGAAAAACAAGACTGCTTTTACAAAACAGGTATTCAGGACCATTAACCGCAACTTGAAACAAAATATGTCTATACTATGAGATAACGGCCTAAGTGTGCTTTGTGAAATATTGTCAGTTTTGACAAATTACACGTGAAGAAGCAATAAGAAATCACTCTGTCTTATTAGTCACTCTGTCCTGCACTAGCCCTGCAGCTGAATTTTGACATGCACTAAAGTGATTGTTCGGTAATTGTTGCTGTGATGAAACCCACTTTCCCAAGCATCCTTTGGGTATAAAAAAAAAATCATATTTCCACTGTGTCTTGAGAAAGTACAACTACTTCATAATTTGAGATATGTTTTGAAGGATATAGGTGCAGAGTGTTAAAGTTGTGTGTGACATTTTGGAGTATGTTTAAGAAATGGGTAATTTGGAGCATTCTGTACAAATTGCAATGGTGTCCCTTTAATAGGTTTTATGTTTGATTATGGAATGCACAGCAAGGCAATTAATTTTCCTGAACTTGTATGCTTGATTAGAAATAACATTTCACAAAGCATAAATGTTAGCTGAAAATGCCACTTACAGTAGCATGTTGGGCTAGATTTCTTCAACGAACAAAGTTCAGTCCTAGGTACTGAGCTCGGATGCAACTAAAACAGGAATAAATTGATAGTTTCCTACTGACAATGCAAATGTAAAATCAGTTTTCACTCTGACAGCATGCTGTAGTTCACATCATTGTCACTTATTTTGCCTCTTGTAAACTGTTTTATGAATACCACACAAGTAATATAAAGAAATTGAGCCCTCTTGCTGAGTTTACTTTTTAAACTGCACTCAATAAAACAGCACCAAATGTGAGGGCAGAGCAGTTTTCTTTGGTAAACAGGAGTGATTTAAATGGCAATGCCAGACTTCTAGATGTGCTCATGACTTCTGTGAGAACCTCAATACTACAAGCATGTCTGATAATCAGAGCTTAACTGCAGTCATAACTACTCAGCTGTACTTTTTCGGGTCCAGAGCCACTGAGCAGGCACCGGATTCTGAGGGTGTATTCAGACCTAAACATCTTTACATTAAACCGACTTCAGCTTCAAAGGCAAAGACTAAAGCACCTTCTAAAGCAAAGAAACTCAAGAGCCACGTGGTCAGGCCTCTATGCCCTAAAAACAGATGCTCAAAATGGCCGAAGACTTGATTACCTTGATCAGGGGTTCCCATCCCCCTCCTGATAAGAGGCCTAGGCAAGAGACTGACTATGAATCTTCAGATCAGGTTTCCATTTCTTCTGATTAGGAATATTCTCTTCCCCCCCATGAGGATTCCGATGCTGAAGAATCTATACCTTCAGCTTCTCCTCCAGAGGACTATTCTTTTGGGGAAACCTTGCATACCATAAGGGAGCATTTCCACTGGGAGAGCCATGATTTTTCAGAATCTAAAAAGAGGCTCAGGGATTTCCTTTTACTACTTCAACATAGGCCACTAGCCATTCCACCTGTGTTAGACATTGTAGATGATGTGTTTTCAGAGTCTAGTCTTACCCCTGGCTCCTTACCTCCAGCTCCTGTTAAGCCTGACAGATATTACAGGGTTCCTGACTCTCATAAATTCCTTTTTAAAAACCCTGCTGCAGACCCAGAAACTATTTCTCAGGGTCCCAAAGGAGTTAAGGCTTCCACTGCAAAAAAACCCTACCCCCTCTGACAGAGATTCTAGGGCACTGGATAGATGGGGAAAAAAGGTTTACACATCTGCTACCTTGGCTATAAGGTCCTTAAACTGTCAGTTTCATATGCTCAAATATCAGCAACATGTCATGGCATTGCTTAAACAGAAAATGTTGTTAAACTCTGAAGGTGCAGAAAACAAGGAAATGCAGGATTTATTGCATGCAGCTGAACAAGTTGGAAAGCATACTTTGCAATGTGGTTTTGATTCTTTGGAGGCCTCCTGCAGGGAGTTACTGGTTCTGTAATTAGGAGGCATGCTTGGTTAAAGGAACAAAATCTGCCTGATCATGTCAAAGTTAAATTATTAGATGCACCTTTACAGCATGATACTTTGTTTGGTGTTAAGGCAGAAGAGGTGTTAAAGAAAATGGATGACAAAGCAAAATCTATGCAAACTGTCAAAGATGTTTTACAAGTACAGCCACCTAGGTTTAGTAGACACTGGCCAACAAAGAATTGATCCTTTCCTGTGTCAGAAGGACCTCAAAGGGGCAGATCCGGATACCCTAGAGGCAGATCCCAGGCGCAAGGTTCATATAGGTCAAAGCAATGGGGTGCTTCTACCTCCAAAGTTGGAGAAGACAAATCATAACCATACAGGAAACAAGTCCCAATGACTTCCCCCTGCCTGCACCAAGCACTTATCTCCTGGCAGCACCCTTAAGGGAAAATTAGCACTTTTTTCTCAAAATTGGCACATCATAACCCAGGACAAGTGGGTTCTAAATATCGTGTCACAAGGCTACACGTTCCATTTCCATACCCTGCCAAAGGCAAACGGCTGGCCAGATCTGCCAAAAAATCAATGGGCAGAGGCACAAAAACAAGTCTCATCCCTCATGGACATGGGGGCCATTCAACAAGTACCAGAGCAAGAGCACAGGGACAAGTATTTTACTCAAGACTATTCTTGGTACCCAGAAAGAACAAGACCTGGAGACCAATACTGGGCCTATCTATTCTGAACACATTCCTGGAGATACCAAAATTCAAGATGTTGACTTTGCAGCAGCTTCTGCCCATGCTGGGTAAGAACGCTTGACTTGTGACTTTAGACCTAAAAGAGGCATACCTGCATGTCCCAATCAGACAAATATGCAGAAGGATACCTCAGATTCAAGGCTGGCTCAATGCATTACCAATTCTCTGCACTGCTCTTTGGCTTATCTACTGTGCCCAGGGTCTTCACAAAGTGCCTGGCACCAGTAATTGCATTCTGCAGACAGAGGAATACAAATATATCCTTACTTGGATGACTATCTAATTCAAGCAGAGAACAAGGACATTCTTCTACAGCATCTGGCATTTGTGAAAAGACTTCTAACATGCCTAGGGTACACAGTCAACAAAAAGAAATCAAAACTAGTACCTCTCAAGAGATAATATTCTTGGGTGCAAGCTTAAATACAACTGCCCAGATGGCTTATCTCACGTCAGACAAACAAAGGCAACTGACTACCTATTTCAAAATGTTGGCAACAAAGGCGCAGTTACCTGCAAGAAAAATTCTGCAGGCTTTGGGCTTCATGGCTTCCTGCATCCTACTAATTCCATTTGCAAGACTGCATATGAGGAAACTTCAATGGTACCTAAAAAGTGTTTGGACTCAACATTGCCACAGCCTGGAAACTATGATTACTCTCATTCCCTGCCTGCAACAGGAGTTTCGATGGTGGGCAAAGGCTTGTCACCAAAACAAGGGACAGCCATTCACATTACCCCCAGCCAGGCAGACACTAACAGCGGATGTATCAGATTATGCCTGGGGGGCCCACATGGCAGGAAGATGCATTCAGGGCACATGGACCTCAAACCAAATACATCAACATATCAATCAAAAAGAGATGCTAGCTGTTCAAAATGCCCTGACAGCCTTCAAGGACCTACTTCATCCGGGGCAACTACTGATAAAGACAGACAACACCACGGTCATGTGGTATATAAACAAACAGAGGGGCACACATTCTTACCCCCTTTGCAGACTAGCCATAATTTTGTGGGGCACAGCATTGACTTACCAAGTACATCTGCAGGCACAATTCCTGCCAGGAAGGAAAAATACTCTGGCAGATGAACTAAGCAGAAACCTCATGGATCCCCATGAGTGGCAGCTGGATCCATAAGTCTTCAGCATGATAACAAGGAAATGGGGATGCCCGGCCATAGATCTATTTGCCTCCCCTCACAACTACCAACTAAAAAGATTCTGCACAAGGATTTATCAGACAAGCATGGAAAGTGGTTGCCCTATGTTTCAGCTGGAAAAATCTATCAATATATGCCTTTCCTCCACTGCCTCTCCTCCCCAAGGTACTCCTAAAGGTCAGACAGGAGAAGCCACAGATGATACTGATTGCCCCAGCCTGGCCCCACCAGTACTGGTATCCAATACTAAGGAACTTGTCTCAATGCCCAGATTGGACCTTGCCTCAAATACCTCATCTACTGTCCCAGCAAAACAATCAGATCCTGCACAGCCAACTCAGGACTTTAAACCTGACAGCATGGCGAATAATGTAGTCATACAAAACACACCTCTCAGTAAAGCTGTGACGGATGTCATTTTGGAAGCCAGAAGGCCTAGTACTAGAAAATCTTATGCTGGAAAATGAAAGGGATTCTGTGCTTGGAACCAGTCATAAGGAACTGATACAGCTGTGCCAAATATTCCTCAGATTTTGCAATACTTAACTGAGATGCTGGACAAAGGCCTATCTCTTTCATCTATTAAAATTCATGCCTCTGCCATTTCGGCTCATTACAATGTAGAGCCACCAATCTTTTCTCATCCCTTATTAAAGCAGTACCTCAGAGGAGCCAAAAATTTAAGGCCTCCATGGAGATCACCAATGCCTGCATGGGACCTCAATTATGTCTTGGAAAAACTCACCCTGCCTCCTTTTGAGCCAGATGCTGCTGCTGATATAAAGTTTTTATCTTAGAAAACAGCTCTGCTCCTAGCAATAACTTCTGCAAGACGAGTTTGAGCTACAGGCACTCATGGCTGTGGAACCTTTTATCATTTTCTATCCAGACAGGGTCTCTCTGAGGACAAACCCAACATTTATGCCCAAGGTGGTGTCCAGTGTGGTTCTTAATCAAACTATTCATCTGCCAACTTTTTATCCAAATCCACAGAACAAGGGTGAGAGAATTCTGCATTATTTGGACGTACACAGCTTAGATTCTACTTGGACAGAACCAAAGTTTTCAGAAAGACAGAGGAAATACTAGTGGCATATGCTGCAGGATCACAAGGAAAGGCCATCTCAAATCAGACCATTTCAAAGTGGCTAGACCACTGCATTCATTTCTGCTACTTACACTATGGCAAGCCAGTGCCCAAGGGCATTAAGCCACATTCAACCAGAGCTGCAGCCGCTTCAGCAACCTTTCTCAGGGGAGTACAAACCAAGGACATTTTAGAGGCTGCTACTTGGAGTTCAGTGCACACCTTTACAAAGCACTATCATCTGCCACTTTACTCTAAATCCAGGGCAGGCTTTGCCACTTCAGTTCTGCAGGGCATCATAGCCGCTCCTAATGCTGTTTAGCTCCAGCCTCCCATCCATAGCTTTGGGACTCTACCCAAATGTAATGACTGCAGTAGTGAAACACGAAGAACATAGTACAGTTGTGTACACTTACCATAAATGTAGATGTTAGTGTATTCACTGTTGCAGTCCAGGTTACCCACCCACCATCCCCCTTTCTTCTGGTGGAACCTATCTTTCCTTCTTTGATTTTTCCAACCTATGTGGTGTATTTGCTTGTAGAGGAAGGTAAAGTTTATATTGGTGCGTGAGTATGTATGTATGTATGTATATATATATATAAATTTTGGCTACCCTTTTAGGGGGCACCTGACATCTGGGGCAAGAAAAACTAAAGAAAATAGCGTCTGTCGCATCTTTTATACCCCTGACGACCTGATGTCAGGGAAGGGGTGACAGCAGCTGACGCAGGACCCAGGACTTTGGAATTCAGGCCGACTGAGGGCAACCTGCCAGCAGGATTACCCTAATGTAATGACCGCAACAGTGAATACACTTGAACATCTACATTTATGGTAAGTGTACACAACTGTACTTTTCTGTAACAGCAATATATGATTTGATGGACACGGAGGCTTTCCTGCTTTAGAGTGGGCAATTAATGTGACAGATACTACTCTGCTAATGATTTACATTGGTCGGGGGGTGGGGCACTTTCTACCAGAACCTGTTTTGCTTTTACTCCTTAATGGGTAACAATTAACCAGGGGCCTTGGTTAATGTGAACAGTACTGGCACAGTGTTATGTGAGACCCACTATCTTAAACCACAGATTTATTAACTGGGTGTAGAGATGATAAAGTTTGTTGAATTGTTAAAATCATATGATACTGCTAGCCTGCTAGTCACTTTTCTCCAGACATTGACTTTCAATGCAATAAAAACTTGAGTCTTGTCTCACACATTTTTTTTATTTTAGTATGTACCATTTGCTACGTTGTTAACTAACAAACGAGCCTCCTTGATTAGCCAAGTTAAACCCATTTGTTTCCTTTCAATCGGTAGTCCCTAGTGATGGGGGGGAGATGTGGCCAGTACAGCCAGCTTCTGGGTGATTAGTGCCCTCACCAGTGTGCCAACAATGAGGTTGTCTTCTCTGTAATAGTCTAACTGCTCCTCTAAGCTGGAAATGAGACTCCTATTACTATTAGATTCATCATGTCCCCCCTGCACAGATTCACACACACTCATGCCTACCAGATTTGGATGGCTGAATGTCATAACTGCACTGTCCTTTGAATCACTGACCCACTTTTCAAGGGCTGTGACCTTGAATATCTTCAATCCGCCATCCCTCAGTTTTGCACTTTCTTTAAATTACAGGTTTGCACAGTAACAATTCCTGTGTAGTATTGGCTCAAAATCCTGAACTTTGTTCATCATATGCCCTTAGTTATTGCTCAAAAGACATTGCTTAGTCTTTCATCTTAGAGTACATCAGCTATGGATTCTTCTAACGGCAGCAAATATATTCTTTTATAGTTTTGTCATATATAATGTGCATTTTATTTATTGTCATGTCTTTTGTAGATATTTGATTTTGATTTCGATTCTTGTGGAGTTGTATACATAGTGCGTTGTGAAACCTGTCCTAGTTACTACATAGGAAAAACGTTGTGGAAGTTAAGTGCAAGAATATATGTGCATGTACTGGCAATCCAGAAAAAGGACTTGAACAATGCATTAGTGAAGCATTCTGCAACATGCTCTAATTTTAGAAAATTTAGTTTTTGTTCTGGACAAAATTGACTTGAAAAACTTTGGTGGCAACTATAATGTTCTTTGAGTGTCACGAAGCATAGTGGCAACTAAGGTTATGTGCTGATGCCAAACCTGGTTTAAATTAATACATAAATTTAAAATGTTTTCTTTTAGCACAAAGATTTTAGTTTGTTAATTTTTTTTAAACTTTTTATATATGTATGGTTTAGTTCTGAGTTTAGTTACATTGTAACAGTGTTTAATGTTACTGTAACTTTTATTTCAAGATGTCGCTAGATTAATTGGTTGTTTCAACTATTTTCCTTGAGAAATTCTCATTCATTAATTGTTGATCATTTGATTTCATTGGTCACACAGTATCATGTGGTTTGGAGGAATGAATTCATAAGCTTTTAGTGCATTTGTACTTTTTTCTAATGAATTTCGGTGGATATTAAAGTAGAATTAAAGTCTTAAAGTTGGTTTCTCTGTGCAGTCGTTCCTTTTTCATGTTACGTTTTTACTTTTGGGAAGTTTGTCTTGGTTTATAGATATGCTAACTTGAATAGCATATGAAAACTGGTTCCTATTACATGATCGAACGCTAGAAATAGCGAACACTCATTTCTCAAACTCAAATTCCCAGGGAGAAAATTTGCTGGGCTGTTCTCTGGACTTTGCTGTTTTCTTCACTGTGGTGCGATCTTAGAGTTGGTATATTTAAGGTGGGGTGTGTGGGGGGCAACCCCCCCCCACTTTATGTTGCCTATAAAAATGAAAAGTTGTGGTTTTGTGCATTTGGGTTTGATATATCATTTGCTATTTCTAGCGTTCGATCATATAATATGAAACCTATGAAAACATGAGGGAAAGATCAGTATAATAGATTGCTGTAGCGATGTTACTGTTTCACTGCAGAATACTTATGTCAAATTGCTTACCTTTAAAGAAATATAAATGCACAGCACATATCACCTAAGCCCTCTAAAAGTCCTAGAATAGCTTCCTCTGTTGATGGCATACAGTTTCTTTGAATTGCCTTTACTGATATTCAAGACAAGTACTAAATCTGTTACAAACAATCCCTGGTGATCACGGCTATTTAATTTGTTTGGCATACATGTTGCAGAGTTTTGATAGTAAATAACTGGGTCAACACAGAATAAATAACTGAGAACTATGCAGAAATAGATTTGAATACGATGCATGCTTTACTTTGCTATTCTTTAAGTTAATAAGCTTAATTACATTATTAATACTGCGTCATCTGGAAAAGTTTGCATACTACTGTACCATGCTAATATACATCTATCACAATGACATACAAAGCTATGTCAAATCCAGAATTAATGGACATGCTCCACCTCAGTAAATCTAAATCCCTTAGAGCCACATGCTCGAGGGACTTGAACCTCAGCACAGAAATAAATAGAACTTGCTGGAGGGACAGGTTCATAACCCAGAGGCTCCCTTCGCTCTGGAATAGAATTCCAGTTCATGTGAAGCAGAGCACCTCACTGAATCTCTTCAAGAAGAATCTCGATAGGTGGATGGGGGATCATAGGTTTGTCCCAGGGATTACTCCCGTGTCACTATTAGACAGAGGCACAGTAAACTAAACCTTAAAAAGGGCACAGTATACTCAAATCAAGGGGTGGCGTAAGCCATACAGAATGGGGCTAGGCTTATAATTTCCCCAGGGCAGATAGCCTATTATGAACCTATGAATGAGCTTATGGGTGCTACAACTGTTGAATGAGCTTATGGGTGCTACAACTGTTAAATGAGTTACAAACCGCATCTTGATAAAATAACCTTAGCCATTTCATAATGGATTTAATGAGAGTATAAGCTTGGCTCAGGATCCAGGCTAAAGTTAAAACAAACGTATTACAAGTGCATGCATTTAAGTATTTATTCATATTTTGCAGCTCTTCATATTTAATTAAGTAAAAAGAATGAAAGAATGTTGAATTCTAAAAATCAGCAGTTTACTGAAGCCTTTTGTTGTTCTTGGGACGGTGTCCGTTTAGTAATTGATTAATAAAACGGGCTCCAAACTGTGGCCTGATTAACTTTTAATTTTCCATTTTGTACAACTACAGTTTAGTGCAGAAAATACTCTTACTTATCAGTTAGACCTGCAACTTGATGTTGTCATGTTTCCCTAACAACACAGTCACATGGGGAGTTTTGTTGTATGCCTGGACAAGTTTATAACCCACAAGTGGTGTGGGTATACTAGGATTTAGCCAAGGTTGCCATAGTTTGATCACAAGGGCAAAGCAGCAGTAGTAGATATGCATGACATGAGACTGGATTGGCATATGTGGCTTGCAGTAACCATGCTAAAGCTATTTTTGAACTTGGATACAGGATAGTAAATGCGAACATTTTTAATAAACACACAAAAGGCAACCAAGATGGTTAATCTTGTATGCTTTTAATGATGTACATTGTGCGGTATTAAGAAATCTAGCAAAATGTTTGTTTTGCACAGCTATCTATCTGCTGCAGCACTAATATGAAAGAGGCTGCTCTTTAAAATGGATAGGTCTAAGTGAATTCTTCCCTTAAAGTGCATATCTGTCTGTGTAGAGCCCACATTTTTGTAGTCAGTAGTTTAACCATACACTAAAGAACAAGCTTTAATCAGTCTACCTAAGAGAAGGCACTCTTATACAATGACCATTTTATATGCAAATCTTAGTGCATGGAGCATCTTTAATAGACACAATGCATCATATACATGAAGTTATTGCTCCTTCACTACTCTTTCTTTAGTCACACCTATCAAGGAAAAACAGGCAAGTTTAAATATAAAATCTCAGAACAGACTATTTGTTCTGAAGTTTGGAAGTATGTAATGTTCATTATATTATAAATGTTTTTATTAACCAGTAGGTGAACAACAGCAGAGTGCATTTTTCAGCCAATGCCCAGGATTACTTAACACAGCAGATTATTTTTTATTTAACAGCACACAGGATCATAGTAATGCATGTAATAATGGACCACATCTTCCCCTCATACACTTATTTTGTCAATGACGTTAAATTATTGTAATTTTAAGAGCTACAATCTCAACTACCACAGCAATTTCTGCAACTTTGCCACATTTGTTTTTGACACACATGCCTTATGAAGTATTTGATATGAGCGCAATCTTTGTTAAAAGTTGTATATTAATATTTATTCTGGTAGATGTCTTTTGGTAGATCTTTTTGTTGGTTTCTTATTTAATAGGTATGATTAGTTGGTTAGCCTATATAAATGCGATTGTAATTTGTCTCTAGCGTTCTAGTTTCAGTTTTGGATAGCACAGTCTCTGATTACACCATGGTGTTAAAGGGAAGGATGACTTGGCTAAAGGAATGATTTTAATGCTTTTATTGCTCTTAACAGAACCACCCTGTGTAACTACTCCCTTGCTCCAAACAACCTGACTATATATAAGGAATGTTTTTGATGCTTCCCATTATACTTAGCTAGGATCACTTGTTTGTGTGCTTCAATAAAGGATATTCCATTTTTACCTCAACTGTTGACTACCCACTATTTTTTATTTGATTATTTTGGAGCACATATTTTATAGTTATATTTTGCAGTTCAGGTTTTTATTATGTGATCTAAGTGCATAACATAATTTAGGAAGTGAACATCACACCCTCCACACTGCAAAGTTTCTTCTTGGTTTGTTTTGGACCCAGTATAGGTGGCATACTGGGTTTGTCTGACACTTTGAGGGATACAGTGGATTTCTCTTTTTGCTTGTTGTAAAGTTTGTATCCTAGGAAGAACAATAAATTACATGAAAGATTATTCCAAATGGATGGAGTCTTAAAACAGACAACATATAAATTTAGCTCGCCATATAATCTTAATAATGATAGATAATAGAATTTAATATATTCCAGTCTGCCAATATTATTGCATGTCTCTATTAAAAGACAATCCTGCAAATTACAGTCGATTAGTATTACAGAATGGCTTGCAAGTCGCATGAAAAGTAGACACAGTTTATAGAAATAGCAGCTTTATAGTTGCTTTATTTGAGCGGCATCCTGCTCTGTCCTTAGTAAACTACATGAGATAAATTACATGTGATGAAGGAATAATCCAGATGTTGTCCAGGTGGATAAGAATGGAGAGCCTTCTATGTATTCATGCAGTTGCATTTTTTTTTTCTTTTAAACTTTCAAACAACATCAAAGTTTCTGTGATGTGGCCATCACAGCATAATTGCAGCTATTGGCTCTGTATATTTCAAAATATTTATCCTTATAACCCACTCTACATCCAGGACAAAAATCATTATCCAAATATGGACTGAACTGACTCCAAGACTGTAACAAGAAGCATTTTGCAGACCTCATCAAAGGGAGTGAACAGGAAAAGGAAAGGAACAAATGTGGGAAGAGGACAAATATTTTCCAGCTTCTTGTATTTATTTTGTTGCAAAAACACTCTGGCTCTATAATCAAGGATTAATCTTTGAGTTGATCAATTTACCATTTAAATTTAGGGGAAGTTTTTTTCATGAATACCACCATTTTAGATGTTCAAGCTAATCCCTAAAGTTTGGGGTGGGGGTGTTGTTACAGCTACTTTATGGCAAGTGTCTTTGTGTCTATTACTTAAAGGCCCCCCCTTTTGCACATTCCAGTGAAGACACTATCATCATATGAAGGAGACACCTATTCAAATGGTGAAAATATGAACCTATTTCATGGGGAGAGATGAATCTTGCCTTTTCCATGGAGGTTACTAGAACAGTATCCCCACACAAATAAAACTCTGACAAATTCAGTAGTTTTAAACCACTTCTTAAAAAACATCTTGACTAATCCTGGTTCTGCATGTACTCATCACAAGGTTGACTTTGTGTTCACCACACGATACTCTCCAAATACTCTCCTTAAAATACTCTGAACCACTCATTGAAGTAACAAAACAATTTTTAACATATCTGTCTGAGTTTGCTACCCCTCCCCCTCACAAAATCATGGTTAAATGGGGACACTCCCATACACAGCTCCCCCCCTGCAGCCATTCCAGTGTTCCATTACTTGACTATTTCTCCTTATTTACCATAAACACTGTAATATGCATTCTGTTTTATGCTTTACTTTTGCAATTATTTCGTTTTCATTTAAAAATTTTATTTTAAATTTTATAGCACAAAGAGTGATAGGCATCTGCTAAACAAAGCAATACAGTCTTACAAAGAAAACAGACTTAACATTAAAACTTCTCTGCCCTTGAAACTCGCATTCATTGAACAGCACTGAAACCCACATTCAAAGGAAAATGAAACTGGCCAGTGATGGATAAAGTTTACCTTTGGGCTGTTTCCAAATCATAGGCCTCTTGCACATGCATACATACAAGTCAGCTACCCAACAAACTAATATAGTGCAGTATGCTGATGAAACCACCCTTATTTGCTCAGCCCCCTCTCTACAATTACTCCAAGATAGAACCCAGGAAGCCTTCAATACTATAGAAAAATGGCTAAATTCCTCCCAACTCATACTAAACCCATCTAAGACCCAACTCATGATCTTCCATCCAAAACTTTCACCCCTACCTCGCCATTCTCAATAACATCCTCCAACAATACCCTTATCACACCAGTAGCCCAAGCAAAGCTACTATGTGTAACTATTGACCAAAAGACAAAATTTGATAAGCATATAGCACTAACAATTGCCAAAGTTCATAAAAAACTAGGTTCACTCTACCGCTGAAAGAGCTTCCTCACACAAGAATCCTGAATTGCTATCTGTCGTACCCATCTACTCTCCACCTTACTATACGCTTCCCCAGTTCTAACTAACCTAAACAAATCTGACCACCTGGAACTATCTACCTGCTACAATAAAATCTCAAAATTTGCAAATAATAAGTTTCGTTCTCATCACTACCACTCCATAACACAACTAGGATGGTTAGAACTCCCTAACCTACTAAAATACAATCAACTTCTCCTGACCCATGAACTGCTAGACCAACCAAATAAAATACCTACCCTCTCTGGTTTACTCACTTTCCATAATACTGCACATCAATTAAGATCTTCCAATACCGCCCTACTGACTGTAACCAATCACTTTATTCCTATGCAGTTGCTAAGGCCTGGAACTCCCTACCTCCCTGACATTAGATGTCTAAATAGTAAACATACTTTCAAATCCCTACTAAAAGATCTCCTATTCAAAACGTGGATATGTTCCTGTACAGAACCAGACTAATTTCACCGGTTCCTGACTTTCAACATCCCTAGACCACAGGTGCACTGTGTAGTTTCACTTGGTGTTATAGTACTGTGAATCAGGTGTTTAGGCCACCTTTATAGTTATGATTTCTAGTTTATGACCGTGTTTGTCTATGGAAACTTTTTTTTGAGTTTGTTCAAGCAATTCTAGATTTGTTGTATAATATCTTGTTTAATTTTTTCACAATATTCTAACCACTGTATGCTGCATCAATTGTAAAGCTCGGATTTTTACTCCTATATGTTCTATGCTCTTTACACAAAATAGCTATGTTTCTATAATTTTTTTATTTTTATTTTTTACTATGTAATTGGAGCTTTTTTCCCCAGGCCTCCACTGAAAACAGCCACCCTGTGTCAAGTCGGACTAACCTGGTAAACAAATGGAAAATAAATAAAATACATGCATTCGTTGATTCATCTTCCTGATTGCATTAAATTATATTCCTTGTATAATACAGTACACTGTGTTTTAAATTTGTTTTGAACATTTTTCCAGTAAGCAATAAAAAATGTATGAACCAATAATGACAAAACTGCCCAGTTCAGAACATTTCCATCATACAAATCGACTCAAACTTTGGTCATTACAATCCCCTGAAATCGGTAAATATGCACAATCTCTGCAAAAGTAAAAGTCATCTAAATAATTCCACCTAAAAGAGATCTATATCTAATGAAGAGGTTGCTGCTAGCAAACAACTTTATATTTCATTGTTTCATCTACAAATAGTGCCTGTTGCCCTTAAAGAATAAATTGCCTATGTTACATTAAAAAGGGTACTGTAAGCTGGTAATATTGCAATAGGGAATGGATGGCAAACTGATAACAGGTTCATAGTTACTAGGTATCTACTCCAGGGGAGGACATTTTCAGGACTACAGCATCCACCCCCTTTAAAGTACAACATAGTACAGTATCAGCAATCCATCTACATACTGTGGGAGTAGAACCCACAACCTTCTGCATCAAAACCAAGTATACTACCTGTTGTGCTTATTTCAGTGCTTTTAAATATTTTGGCACAATTGTGATATCATTTGCTAAACAACAGTTGTATTTTTGCAAATAGACTTTGCATAAGCAGCACTAAACTCTTCCCCTGAAGCTCTCAGCTCTTTGTAAAATGCACTCGATGCTCAACTATATCTATCAACTTCGCAGCACAAGAAATCTGGAAAAAGCCAAAATTTATGGGAGGGATGGGGACAAAGGCCCAAAACCAGTGACACATTTTAAACATTGCTTGTATAATCTTAGAAAGTTGCTAGAATAAAATGTTGCGTTACCATGCCTTTCCTGAAAGATAGGAAGACAAACTTAAACGACTGTCATTTAGTGAATTCAGTCATCGATTTACCAGAAAACCACACATTTTAACATGAACAGACCAAAAGTATGAGCCTTGCTAAACATTCTAGATTTTCTGTGGACTCTACTCCTTGAAACACAAGTGGTAGTAGGGGCAGAGAATTCATGCTATTGTTTCTTGTACTCAAGGTACAGGGTTTGAGCCTGAGAAAAAACTAACCACCAGATATCCCTAACTGGGGGCATTTTACATGTACACACACATGTACACATGTAAAAGATCCAACACTTGGCAAGTAAAGCAGATCTATGAATGTTAGACGCAAAGCAGATCGAACACTTACAAATTCCGTGAACGTTAGACACAGCAGCCTTAAAATTCCTTACACACCCTTAAATAAAATAAAGCATGTTGAACACTTAGAAATCTGTGAACACAACACTTAGGAAGGATGACTGACAGCTGTAAAAAGGGTATAAGCACTTGATAAAAAACTGATAAATCCGATAAAAAGTGCCAGGGCACGCTGTTGAGTGATCCAAAAAAGTTTATTTCCACAATGAATAAAATCCACGCTACTTGCTTCACTCAGGAAACAGTAGAATCAGCAAAATGTAATAAACGCTCTTACATCCACACTAAAAAATGCATTTTCATCACTAAGACTTCATCAGGATGACTGACAGTCTACTGTATTCAAAATTCCAGGTTGAAAGGAAGAACAGGATGTCTGTGTGACAACACATGCACAGATGTGACGTGACAGGTGTGTGCGACCGGATCGTTCTTAAAGAACCCCATTAAAAACAGTTTTTTTTTTTTTAATTTAATTAAATGTGACAGTCCCAAAAGTGACCACCCCTTTCACCCCCCCCCACAAGCTACGAAACTGTACAGAACTGCTGCCTGTACAGTCCACTAAGTTGCATGTGGGCTTTCTCCTTAGTAAGTTCCACCTCTGTAGAATCTAAAAATGTATAAATGTAACTACTGTTTTTGTGCATAAATGCAAATAGAAATATAGCTGATCTGTATTTAACTGGAACTTTGTATAATGTCAGTCTCAACCAATTTTTTTATTTGTGCACTTTGTGCCCTGCTACCTGTTGACCATCAGCCTCTGGCACTTTTGCTACATTTGCTCCTCACAGGGAGAAACCTATCAATTCCCCATGAGGTTAGAGCCAGTCATGGACCTGTCATCCTGGCAGACATTATGGTATTTTATTTGTGAAGCATACCCCACCCCATGCCCCTGATATGGACACATGCCTGCAACTTTTATACGTCTCCACAAGGGGTAATGCACATGGTTTGGATGATCCACCCACATCCTATCCCCAAGGGACTTGTTCTTGGGAGAGTGGAGTATGCCATTACCCTGGAGTTCTAGATCACCACAAGAAGAGGAGGCTCTGCTGCAATCCCCTCTCCAAGACAACTGAATAGATGTAGGTTGCACACCTGTTGGCCACACTTCCCTAGCTCTTCTAGCTTTCCAATCCAATAATTGATCTTGGGTCATTTTGGTTACAAATGGAGCTTAATCACTCTATACCACAGGGATGGGGGGAGTTTCAACCGTTTTCAAAGCTGGTTGTAATTTATCAGTATGATACAAAAATGGAAATGCTTAATAAAGAAGACATCTTTTATGTACTGAAGTAAAAACATTTCATCAAGAATGTATTTTGTAATCGTGTGATAGTATCTGGAAGCTGCCACGGAGTCAGTAGCATACTATGGATTCAGTTTACCATCCTACCCTTCCACTTTCATCTCCAAGGACAAATTTGTAATGTGTAGTTTTTATAATATCTAGTCAGAAATAGATTTCTGCTAACAGACAGGGGCATGAAGTGTATTCACATCAACAACTTTAATGAAAGACCCTACTGACTGTCACAAGACATGCATCCTTAGAAGGTGACATCCATGGTTAAATGCCAGTCAAAGAGCAGCTGTACATTTTTACATAAAATGAGGTAGAATTGGATTTTGGTATACAGTTGCAAAATACTATACTATACTATAACTCTTCTAGCATGTCATGGTGTAATACATAAATTAAAAAAATACAAGAAATATTTAAGATAAGATATTAAGCACTGTTTTATAGTTTGACCAAAACATACTTGATGTAAAAGTGTTTGAAAAAAAGTTACTTGCGCAGTCTGTTCATCTCCATTTTTTTAAATGTTCAGTACCTTCCGTATTGCTGCTGATTGTTGTGAGAATTCACTGTCTTCATCTTTCTGAGATCTTCTCTGTGTTCTTTTGAGCTAGGACAATGTCAGCTGTTTCCATTGCAGAACTTCATAGGCAACTTTTTAAGTATTCATTTTGTGAGAAGGTGGTAACGCAACTCTTCACTGTTCCTTTCTGTAAGAAATTCTCATGCACTGTTCTTATTTTGAGTGTGTGCACTATGCACACAACACACACCAGTAAGTGTAACACTTCTTATTTTGAGTGTGTGCATTATGCACACAACACACACCAGTAAGTGTAACACTGTTCTTATTTTGAGTGTGTGCACTATGCACACAACACACACCAGTAAGTGTAACACTGTTCTTATTTTGAGTGTGTGCACTATGCACACAACACACACCAGTAAGTGTAACACTGTTCTTGTGTTTATAAAGTGCCTTTTCATTATCGCTTGTGCACGAAGCAAATTTCATTTCATACTTCAGTTTAGCAACTATTTTCTTTCATACTTAGGTTTGTACTGAAGTTAATTTCTGTTTAAGTATGGAAGGCCCAATGGAGTTTCTAAATCTGCACATAAATATGCAATCCATTTATATTTTGCTATCTCTGTCTCTACCAAAGTATCTCCTCCTCTTGAATAAGTCTAAACATAAATTTCTGCCCTTCATTTGTATCCAAGATTTATTTAGCCAATGCATTAGTCGGAATACCTCCATGAACATACAAACAATTTTTCATAAATTCTCTTCCTAAGATGTCTTTAGTCAAATAAAAACCCAGACATAATTTACAGGTGGCTAGATACAGAATATTGTCTGTTATGCATATTGAACAACAGGGAAATGCACATGTCTTATTCAGGACTGTATCCAGCCATGTCTCCAAGCAGTCTAGAGCCTGGAACTACTAGTGGGCCTCCTGTAAATGTCAGTATTACCAAAACAATAAAACGTGTCTTAACCTGTCCCAGTCACACATCTCATCTCAAACTTTAACTTGTAAATCTCAGTCCACTCCACTCCACTGCTCCAATCTGATGTGTAATGACTTCACTTTCTTTTCTTCACCGCTAGCTCTATATCTGAGCTAATAAGAGGAGACCCCACCTGGAGCCTGTCACTGGTCAAAACAGACCAGTAGCAGACAAGCTGTCAATCTGGCACTAATGCAATCTTTTTTTAAATGTACAACTTGGTGTTGATGTGAGTGTAATAACTTCAGAAAATGCTTGCTAATACAAAACATATTAAAATAACACCTTCCTAAACAGCAGTATTTTAAATCTAGTCGCACCTAGTACCTACCTGCGTGGCTCCTCCTTGGATTCATCTGGGATGCCTTGTTCCAGTCCTAACATACAGAGTCCCTTTTATATTTATTTTTCTACACCATTCTCCTTTACAGCTTTAATTGTGCATACCTCTAATCCCTTTCAATTGTGTACTTGTAATTTCACCTGCTCTGCCCTTTGATTGCCATTTTGATGTTTGGATTCATCATCTCTTACAGTTGTCCAACATCCCTAGAATAAGAATTTGATGGTCTGTTTCCTACATTGGTTGAGACAGTGATCTGTGTGCATATTTCTATTTTATATCTGCAGTGGAAGGTATCCATAGCTTAACTGATAGATGCTGTATAAAGTCCTCTGATGATAAATAATGTCTTCTCTGCATTTAAAATGCTGAGAACTTCATTTGAAATTGCTGTTTAGCTTAAGATGCAGAATTTAGATTCAGTGACTTTTTAGTGCAACTGAAACTTCTGTACTGAGCTGCACAATATACATGCTCTTCCGTATTTTTATTCAGCCCTAATACAAAGGGAAAACAGGTTTGAGAAACCACCTTCCCTCATTACAAAGAAGGCGCATTAAATTTAATTTGCAAATCATAGAAGAAGCATTGGTCTATGGTTTGTCAACAATATTAATGTTGTAAACATTGACTTTTATTTGTGTTGCAGTTTCAGCACCATGGATAAAATATTTTTTGGTAAATATTTGACACTTGTCTAGAAATAAAAGTATGTGTGCTGGTGATTCTGGTAAGAATTTCAGGTCGATCTCATCTGTAAAACATATATTTGTAACATTTATATACTTTACATGCTCTACTTGTTTTATGTCTTTTTATGATATCGTTTCAAGCTATTTAGTTTTCATTCCTATAATTGCAAAATTACAGTTCTTTAAATATATTCTTAGTTCACAAGGTGTTAAAAATCGATCCACATCTATTTCCTTTAACATTTGTTTCAGGGTTACCACATGTGCTAATGCCTTCACACATAAAAAAGGGCAAAATAATCTTAAAATAATTACCCATATTTCTGACTTGTATTCTCTTTCATAAGTCAACTATTATTTTTGATTGAACTTTATCAGTTTTTATTGATCCTCACCTTCTTAACACACAAACATTTTCAGAAGCTTGCATCTGAACCAGCATTATATATGGATTTGATAATTGCTGCATTGTAATTAAGGAAGAGCAGAATTAAGATGTGACATTTTCCATGTAAAGCTTTTAATGACTTTGTCAGTTGGTATTTCAGTTTATTTTGGTCTGAAAATGTTGCTATGACCATTTAAGCATTTCCATAATATGCAAACTGTATCATTTTTCCTATTGAATAACTCATTGAGGAAACGTGGGGTACTACTTCATGCATTTATATCTTGATTGCTAATGCCAGCAAACTCATCTAGCAGCAGTGAAAGGAAATTGGATGACTTGCATGAATTGAAATCTTGGCCATTCCTTATATTGTTTTTTTTTGTTCCTAAACCGTGTTGATTTTATAGGCCTTAACCTTTTTTCATTTACTCATACGTGACAGAATCCATTAGTACTTCCCTATGTTTTCTACTTGGTTTCCAGCACAGCAGTCTTGTAGTTAACAAGGCCCTAATGAACCCATTCCTTCTTTATACATGTAATATTATGTAATAAAAGTAGAAGAAAGCATTATTGTACAAATGGATTCATAATTCCTCCTCTCCATTCCCATCATCATACTAATTGTACTGCTCAATGGGATCCAGAGGAAGGTATACAATAGCAAAGAATGCAAACGTATGTTTTATTCACCTCCCTAGTAAATCATATATACCCCATAAGTAACCATTCTCAACAGACAAATCCTAAAAAAATCCTGTAAGACTTGCTCTAAAACTTCCACATGCTGAATGCATCACTCATTTTCCCTATAACGATCTTCATTTCCACTCTTCCTATAGCTCTGTCTTAAAAAGTGACTTCCAGTGCATTAAGCTATGTTTCTTTAAAATAAATCCGTTCCACTCTTTCACTAAGCCCTTGCATTTACTTTTACTTGTCTAAACTCTCACCCTCTCAGTGCTCCCATCATATAGCAGACAGATGTTACCTCCTTCATCGTGGCTAAGAAATCCTCTACAGGGTTTATACATCAACAAAATGCCCTTTTTAAATCCCCATCTCCTCCTTTGTCAGCTGTTTGACCAAAACTGTCGCTAAACTTATCACCAATAAATACCTGTGGGGCTTAGAAAACAGTGTTGCCTCACTATATTTAGTTAATTTTTATCCCTTTCCATCATTTTCAGGAAGGGGCAACTTTATAAGTGCTGTATGGACATTATAATAATGCCCTATCCATGACGATGCACATTGACCTTACCAATATTACCCAACTTTATTCAGTCTGTCCTTTTTTCCCCCTCTATTGATAACGAGCAAGTCATAAAGTTAATGATAGAAGATACATGATGCTTCTGTCTTTATCAGATTTCAACATATGGTTCAACACATCTCTACCCAAAAGTGCTTTATATAATATGCAAGTAAGTGCTAAAGATCTGTAATCATTTTCAATGTATTTCTTCCAAATAGAGTACATAAATCTTCATGCCATATCATAATCATCTTTCAGCTTTTCCCGTTAGGGGACGCCACAGCAGATCATCTGTTTCCATTTCTTCCTTTCCTCTACATCTTGCTTTGTCACAGCAACCACCTGCATGTCCTCTCTCACCACATCCATAAACCTTATCTTAGGCCTTCCTCTTTCCTGTTACCTGGTAGCTTCATCCTTGGCATCTTTTTCCCAATATACTTAGCATTCCTCCTCAACACATGTCCAAACCAATGTAATCTTGCCTCTCTGGCTTTGTCTCCAAACCTTCCAACCTGGGCTGACCCTCTAATATACTTATTCCTAATCCTGTCCACCCTCATCACACCCAGTGCAAATCTTAACATCTTCAAGTCTGCCACGTCAAGCTCTGACTCCTGCCTTTTTGTCAATGCCACTGTCTCCAACCCATATAACATAGCTGGTCTCACTACCCTCTTGTAGACCTTCCCTTTCACTCTTACTGGTACTCGTCTGCCAGAAATCACTCCTGACACTCTTCTCCACTCATCCACCCTGCCTGCACTGTCTCCTTCACCTCTCTTCCACACTCACCATAACTCTGAACTGTTGATCCCAAGTATTTAAACTCATCCACCTTCACCACCTCTACTCCTTGCATCCTCACCATTCCTCTATCCTCCTCCTCATTCACACGCATATATTATGTCTTAGTCCTGCTGACCTTCATTCATCTTCTCTCTAGAGCATATCTCCATCTCTCCAGGATCTCCTCCACCTGTTCCCTACTCTCACTACAGAACACAATGTCATCTGCAAAATCATAGTCTTCAGGGACTCCTGTCTGATTTTGTCTGTCAACCTGTCCATCACCATTCATGCCATATATCCATCTTAAAACATTAAGATATGCAAAGAAATTCTGGTTCTCAGTCAAAGTAATGGCTGGTGATTTCAAATCAAAGGGGGGCTGCAGGAAACAGCTGAATGCGGTGAGATCAACTAGAAAGATGTAGGGCCAACCAGAAAGGAATGGAGCTGTGTTACAGTGAGATCAACAATGACCATGCTTAACATTTTACATAAAATAAGATCTGTGTCTCTACTGACTGATGTCTGCTCAGTGGTGCAGATGGATGATGCAGTGGTACAGCGGTAGTGTTGTTGCCTCACAGCAAGAGGTTCTCTGGTTCCATTCTTGGTTGGGGTGCCCTCTGTACAGTGTCAGCATGTCCTCACTGCATTCATGTAGGTTTCCTCTGGGTGTTCCATTTTCTTTCCACATTACAAAGACATGCATCTGGAGCATTTTTACTCGGGCCTATGCTGAAAATTGGCTTCATTCCAAGTCTGACTTTCCCAGTAAAAAAATGTTAAATGTGTGTGCTGAATAGTCTACCAACCAATACTAGACTAAAGTGCATTTCAGAGCTACTGAGTTGTTTAGGTTCTGCTATAACACAAATAAACCTAAACAGTAAAAAAAAAAAAAAAAAAAAAAAAAAAAAAGTTAGTCTAAAATGCATAAAACTGACTACCCATGATGTAGTAAACATACATTGTAATGTATGAAGTAATCTGCATTTTGTGCAATGCCAAATGAAAAGGAGATTTGGAAATCTCACTGTATTATCTTAATTTATTATTCACAATTCAAGGTCACTGCAATGCCTAATGTGCCAGTGATTTTGAGAGATGGTGAGATGACCATAAAGTTACCACAGTTGGAAGGCAGAGCATGTTGCTTACATGTATTTGTTGGTTTGAAGACTTGCCTGTTATGCAGTGTACTACAAACCGTACCTGCTGTGTTTCTGTACCCAAAATAAAGCTGTGGTCTGGTTTGCAACACATCAGGTCATACTCAGTTTGATTTTCCTTTCCTTTTTCTGGGCACATGAGAGACCTTTTGAAATTTCCCAAGCAAATACAGCATTCATGTGACCCTAGTACCAAATAAGTGCTTGCAGTATAGTGCCAAATAAGTGCCTCTGTTGTGTTTTTCTGGGTATTTCTCAGGTTTCTTACTTGCAGATAAAATCCACTCATCTCCTTTGTGCAAACAAATAACCCTTTGGTTGAAGTTTGTTAAACTCTGCGCTAACGCTCTTCCTTTGGAAATCCTAGCCAATGCATTCTTTCCTGCCCCATAGTACTATGAAAAAGACATTTTAATTCTTGTCAATATTGAGAACATCTTGCTACCTCAGCAGTTGACAGTGGTGTGGTGGCTATAATCAACAACACATTAACCAGTGTGTTTTCAGAGATTTTTAATGTGTTGTCCACAAAGAATTTTAGCACCTCGGGGGTATTGCCAAGATAGAGAGTAGTTAACAGCACTGTGTTTTTTTAGCTGTGATTCATTTTAACATCTCTGACAGGATTTTTACTAAAAAAAAATCAAATAGAACATTTCAAAACTTGATGGATTTATAGCTGAACATCTGCTGAAAGATTTACTACAAGAAACTCTCTTAATTGCTTTTTCCTGTCAAGAAAACTAGAACGACGTAATCATCTCAGAATGAGCCACTCCAAGCCCAGTGTACAGGACAGTACAATGAAAAAAGATATACAGGCTATACTAAGTGACATCAGTGAGTGATCGGTAAAGATGGATACATTAGAAACCAAATAGACATTTTTAGAGGAATGTAAATCAAGTTGAAGTGCTGACTGAATATCAAACAATCACCACAAATCTCTAGTTTCAAAGAAGCAATGGTTGATTTTGATGGAGGATTACGTGAAAATGAGAAACACTGAATTTCTTCTGAAACGAGACTTATTCCATGATAAAATAGAAGACTTGGAAAACAGATCTAGAAGAAACATCATCAAGATTTATGGGATTCCTGAAAAGGGAACAGTCCTTCAATTCCTTAATATCTAGCTGACTAAAACTTTGAACCTGTCTGAAGCTTTTTCTTTTGGCAGTGAAAGGGCACATAGATCACTTTCTAACTCATTTTTAAGGGAAACCCCCCCCCAAAAAAACCTTCACTCAGGTCAGTTATCATAAGATTTTTTTCAAGTCAGTATAAGGATTTAGTCTTAAAAGCTGCACGGAGTAATTATCTAGT
Source organism: Protopterus annectens (assembly GCF_019279795.1). Lineage (NCBI taxonomy): Eukaryota > Metazoa > Chordata > Ceratodontiformes > Protopteridae > Protopterus > Protopterus annectens. The sequence continues at coordinate 201,141,881 of NC_056743.1, forward strand.
TAAAATTAAAGGAAATACTATAAGACTTGACAATGACTATTCTACATTAGTGATGTCCAAGAGAGAAAAGTGTGCCACTTATTAAAAGCTTAAATAAAAACATTATTAAGGTACAAATCTTGTTTCCAGCAAAAATAAGGATTCACATTCCAGAAGGAAAGAAGATTTTCGCACCTTGGAAGATGCGATGGACTTTATACAGAAAAATAAAATCCTAGAAAAAACAGAAGAAATTTTCTGGAATCTGTCAACTTCTTTGAAGGGAAATGCAGCAAGAGATGGTTGGTTAATATAGCAATAACCCACACCTGGGTGTGGGTAATGCTAAATTTACCCACGGTTGGCGTGGTTTGGTCCCGAGGGACCAAACAAAGCCAACCGTGGGTAAATTTAGCATTACCCACACCCAGAAGTGGGTTATTGCTATTATACCATGACATTATTTAAGAAAAGAAACTATTACTTTTCTTAAATAATGGCATAGTATAATGCCTGTTTACTGCCCTTCCACAGATGTCTGGCATCCGTGGCAGTTCTGATGTACTGCGCCTCGCAGTACATCAGAGTTGTGCAAAAAGCACGGAGAAAGCAAGATCTCCGTTTTTTTATGTCTCGCTATGGTAAATGAGTTTAACATAGCGAGACAGTTTTAAAATAAGCAACGGACATCTCTGTTGCTTATTTTAAAACTGTCTCGCTATGTTAAACTCATTTAACATAGCGAGACACTAAAAAGCAACGGAGATCTTGCTTTCTCTGTTGTTTTAGCTGTTCGCTATGTTAAATGGGTTTAACATAGCGCGACAGCTTTAAAATAAGCAATGGAGATCTCCGTTGCTTATTTTAAAGCTGTCTCGCTATGTTAAACCCATTTAACATAGCGAGACAGCGTTAAAACGAAGTTATACTAATGGAAAAAGTCCGGCGACGGACCTTTTTCCATTAGTATAACTCGATTTACAACGGGCACGCTGGCCAATCAGCGTGCACGTTTTGGGGGGGTCATGGTATAATAAAAGATAAAAACAGTAGAAAAACTAAGGACAAATGAAAATCAGTGTATTTCATGGTTATGAATTCTTATTAGTTTAAGTACTTGAATACTGTTAAATTCTTAATGTTATTTATTTATGACTTTATCTTGTATGCCTTTAGTCAGGAACAACACTTCAGGATGTGCAAACAAATTTTATTCTTACAGCGCTGGGAGTTATTATTTATAATTCTTGAAGCATTCTCACTTTACATACAAAAACTGTAATTTTATACTTTTTCTTATCATGACGTTATAATGACTTTGTCCTATAGGAAACTTTGCAAATGTTCTCATCCCTCATGATTTTTGCCTCAGACTTCACGTGAACACCTTCCTATACATGATTCACCTGCTTTCAAAGGGTCTTGTTTCTGACCTTGGATGTTTCAAACCTGCTTTAGCAACAACACACTCTTAGCCTGGAGGACTCAGGCTAACAAATTCCTTTTTCTATAGCTACATGCCTCGCTTCATGCAACACGTACTATTCTCTCTTATTACATACTAAAAGAATGCAGTTTAAAATGAACAGTAATACTGTGACTTATGAAGCTGTATTTTTTCCAGCCCTGCATACAAATTATATTTGCTTTTTAACAATCATAGCATCATTAATAAGCTGAAATTAATATACATTATTAATAAGCTGGTCTTGTCCCATAAGTTTTCTCCCTCTGACACTATTAGCGTCATACCATATCATTATATTTTTATTTTTTTAACTTGATAAAATACACCTTAGCATCATAGTAGTCATTTTTTTTTAAATAGAACTGTCATTGATTGGTGCATGCAGTAGCATTTCATGTGCAGGTGAGGTCAAACATCTTGTAATCACAGCCTTTAGAATAGAAAATGCTAAAATGATTATAAATATAATAAAAAGTACAATGAAAATACCCTGGATTATGTTAGTCCCCAGGTTGCCAAAAATACTGCCCAGCCATCCAAAAAGTGTCCAACTTTTGGATGTGCTGTCCAACTCTTTGGCCCTTTGTTCCATGATGTTTGCCAGTTTTTCTTGTTCATCATCATAGTCACTAATATATGAACAGCAATGACTCCCTATGAGGGCACATGACCCATCCTTTTGCAGCAAGCATATCAAGTGCCATTCGATTCTGTAACATCACAGTTCGCATTTGTCATTTCTCGATTTGCCATTTTGATGTGATGTGAAGTTTTGTTGGCCACCTCCTGTAGAATTTGGGCAAATATGGTGATTTCAAGCATTGTCCTTTGTACTTTATACTTTGGATTAAAAATTGAAAATACTTGCTCAGTTCAGTGGATTGCTCGCTTATTTCTCAGTCTACCTGCTGGTGGGTGTTCGAAATGTTGAATAACAGGAGAAATATAGCCTATAAAGCAACATTCAGACCAGTCTGTAGGCAACCAGGGGTAGGCACGATTACCACAGATGTAGTAACGGTCACTTATGCCCATGCCATGCCCCCAGTCATAGATTTTTAAGTGCAAAGAGCCTAACAAACTTTCATGCCTGGTGTCATTACATTTGCTTTTTCCTACTGGCACAGTCCCATTTCTGGCAAAAAATGTGTCTCCATGTTGTGTGGTTGCAAGTTGAAGAAACACAACCTTTGAAAAATCAGCTTAACCTGACATAATGTAACTGATGCCATTAAGGTCCTTTTTAAATGACACATGTGATGCAGGGATGGTAATCATGGGAATTTCTGCCTTGGAATGATGAGGTATATGCGAACACATCCAGCAGTTTTTGTTTAGATTTTTGGCATATTGTAGAAGGACCAGCAAGAAATAGTTTTTTCTCAACCAGTTTATAGAAGGGAACACCAGCAGAAACTAAGCAAAAGTACCTGTTGTCACTGTATTCATTATGGACTGCTACTGAAGTTGACCCCCTCACTGGACAGATGATTTATCTATCACACTTCGATCTCCCTCTGTTGGCTGCGATGATTTGTCTGGGGTCCCTTCTCGACATGTCTTCTTGCAATGAGACAAATGGATTCACATTGGTAGTTCTGCACAGTGAACTGCGGTTACAGTAGTGAGTAGGACCTGGAAAGGCCCCTTCCACCTCAGGCTCAGGCAGTTTTTTCTCTGAAAAGTTTTAACGTAAACCCAATCACCTGGTTGTAGTTGGTGGCAGGGTTGGTCAGGAGGCTTTGGTAATGCTGGTCTTGCTGTTGGGTGATATTGCTGCAAAATTTTGAGGAGTCTCCTACAATAAGAAATCATAGCATCATCTGACAAAGTTAAATCGGCAGTTCCTACTGGAGGGGTAGATGGAAGGGCCATGGGGTCTCCCCATTAATATCTCATATGGACTCAATTTTTTGGTGGCATTCAGTGAGGCCTTCATACTCATTAGGGCTAAGGGAAGGGCTTCGGGCCACTTTAGGTGGGTTTCCACACACATCTGCAAAATTTTATTTTCAAGGGTCCTGTTTATCCTTTCCACTAATCCAGATGACCGGGGATGGTTGGGACAGTTGAAGACTCAGTTTAGTATTAAAAGCTTTACATAACTCTAAACAGATTATTATTAAAATGAGTTCTCTGGTCACTGTTAACAATGTTGGGTATACCAAATCTTTGTATATAATCAGATATTTTTTTTTTAATAACTGTAACTGCATCTGCTTTGCGACATGGGTAAGCTTCCACCCATGCTGAGACCATACACACTATTACCAAAATAAATTGTAAATTATTAGTCTTGGGCATCTGGATGAAATTTAGCTGTATATTAACAAAACGTCCCCAGGGTGGAGGTAAATATGCAGATTTGCTGTTGGCATGTTTGCTTATGTTATATTCCAAACAATTACTACAATTTTGTACATACTGAAGTATCAAAGAGGAGACATAAGGGGCATACCAACTTTGGGTAATTTGATTAAATAAAGCTGTCTTACTTTTATGGGCTGGTAAATGATATGCCCTTACTAGGTAAGGTAGCAAAGAGGCAGGCACCACCAGTCAGCCGTCTGGATGTCACCATATGCCATCAGAGGATTTTCCTACATCCATTCCTAAGCCACCTCAGAACTTTTTTCTGTGATGCTTCAGCTTGAAAGGCTGACAATTTTGCAAAATGAAACATTATTACTCTTGTATTTTGTTACTGTCGGCATACAAAGATGTTCACAACAATTCACTACTCCTTGTTTAGCAGCTTGGTCTGCTAAGTTGTTACCTTTTGTAACGGACATTTCTTTTTGATGTGCACAACATTTGATTACAGACAGCTTTTTAGGTAACAAAAGTGCATTTAACAATGATTTTATACACTCTGAATTTTTAATTTGATTTCCTGAAGAGGTTAAAACCCCCCCTCTCTCTCCCCAAAGTTGCCCAAAGTTATGTACCACCCTGAAAGCATAACAGCTGTTTGTAAAAATATTGACCACCTTGTCTTTGGCTAACTCACAGGTTTTTGTAAAGCCGCTAGTTCAGCTGTTTGAGCAGAGTGAACACCCTCTAATCTTTGTTGCAACAATATTGTTTTCTCGGTGCAGACTGCTATTCCTGAGATCAACTTTTCTGTTTAATCTCTTTTACAGGAACCATCGACAACCAGATGCATGTCACCATTTGGTATACGAGTGTCTTTAAGTCCTCCCTAGGAGAAAGAAAATAGTTTCACACGCACACAATCATGCTTTTCACCATTCTTAACAGTAGGTAACAGAGATGCAGGATTTAGAACAGGACAGCGGATCAGAGAAATACATGGCTCAGAAAGAAGTGTAAGTTCATATTTAGTTAGATGTGCAGTCGAGAGGGTTGAGTTTTCATTTTAAGCAAAAGAGATGATACAGAATGAGGGACGGCTACTGTGAGATCATTTCCAAGCACCAACGATTGTGCCAAATTAACTAGAATGGCAGCAGCAACTGCCCTTAAGGTGGAAAACCTTTTGCAACAGAATCAAGTGCTGTGCTGTAATAAGACAATGGACGATAGCTGTCCCCATGTTTTTGGGCAAGTACTTTTTATGCAAATCCCTTTCTTTCATGACAAAATAAGTCTTATCATAGTCTGGTAACCCTAAAGCTTGGGCAGTAGCTAAAGCTTGCTTCAAGTTCTGAAATGAGATTTCCTCTTCACTGTTCCAAAGGAAAGGCTCTGGTGTATCCTGCTTTAAAAGATTTGTCAAAGGTTTGGCAATTTCTGCACAGTTAGGGATCCACTGTCTACAGTATCCTGTCATACCTAGGAAAGACCTAAGCTGTCTCTGAGTAGGTGGATGGTGGGGCCTTGGATATTGCATCAATACAAGATGGTAACACTTGCCTGCTACCCTGGGAAATGAAATGACCAAGATAACGTACCTGAGATGACCACAATTGTAGTTTTTCCCTAGACACACTGTGTCCCTTTACTGAAAGGATAGTCAGAAGATGCAAGGTATCCTGCTAACATTGCATTAGTAAATCATCTACATATTGTACTAACACAGACCCACCCGGAAATGTCATTCTCCAAATATTTTTTTAGAATTTGAGAAAATAATGGAAATTCAGTATATTTTTGTGGCAACCATATCCAGGTATATTGCTGTCCCTGATAAGTGAAAGCAAACAGAAACTGACTGTCAGGGTGAATAGGTATAGAAAAAAATGCTGAACATAAATCTGTCACAGAAAAGTAACTAGATGTAGGTGGTATGCAACTCAGTATTGTTGCTGGATTTGGAACAACAAGAAAAGTAGGTAGCACTGCATTATTTACAGCCCTTAAGTCTTGGACAAATCTATAAGTATCCTTTTCTGGCTTTTTCACTGGAAAAAATGAGTATTACAAGGGCTTTTAGCTGGTATTATTTCTTGATGTATTAGAGACTGAATTACAGGTTTGATTTCTTGCTCTGCTTCTGGCTTTAGTGGGTATTGTGGAACTCTGGGGAGTGGTTTTGATGGATTTAATTTTGTTTTTACTGGTTCTGCTGATTTCAGTATACTTACTTCATTTGCATGCTTAGCCCACAAGTTGGCAGGTACCTGCTGTAGTAACTCTCCATCTGTCTGTATGCTTCCATCAGGCTGTTCCTCAGCTTCTGCTAAAACTGCCAATACTTCCCCCTCCGATTCTGTTGGAACATTTACATACACCCCTTCTGGGGTACAGTAAATAGTACAACCCAGCTTACATAACAAATCTCTTCCTAGTAGGTTTACTGGTGCAATAGTACTCAGAAGAAAATGCTTTTCTTCAATCAGACCTAAAGAAATGGGAATGGGTTTTGAAACAGGATATGTAACCATAGTGTTTGTTACTCCAACTGCCTTTACTTTCTTTTCTGATACTGGTATTTGATTATCTGAAGTAATTTTTAGCACTGACCTAGTAGCTTTAGTGTTCACCAAAAATGGGGTTTTCTTTGAATTTATTTTCATTTTAACGAGGGCCCATTTTGATCTGCTGGCAGTACAGGGTTAAGATTCACTTCTGTATTTTTTTTTTTGACCTAGTCAGTATGGAGCTTCTTGACTCCTTCCAGTCTGAGGAGGTGGTGGAGGAAAAACTGCATTATTATAATTTGGTTGCCACTCAGTCCAAGTTTCTTGGACATTTTGCATTTGCCTGTGTGGGCACTCCCCTCTCCAATGTCCTGCTACTCCACAATTAAAGCAAGATGTATTAGATGAAGCTGGAGGGGCACTGCCAGCTCGTTGTTGCCAACCAGCTGCACCTTGTTCCCCTCGACCAGCACTTTTGCTAAATTCTCTAGCAATTCCTCTACCCCTTCCCCTGCTTCTACGTCGACCCCTTGGTTTTCCAGCTGCCTGATTTGTAAAGTTAACAGCTTATCCTCAGTATCCTTTGTTCATTTTTCTTGATGCTCTGTACAGTGATCTGCAGCACTTAAACACAAGTCCTTTTCTTGCCAGTCTGTGAGCACCTGCTTTATTTGATCTTGTACAGGACTTGCAGGCCCTGCACAAAGGCTGCTGCAATAGCCGGCTTAGCTTGCTCTTCTGGGTCTGGTATTCCTGAATGTCTAGCAAATACTATTTTAAGGCAACTCAAATAGTCTGCAGGGGTTTCCCCTTTATTTTGTTTATATGCCTATATATTAGACCAGTCAGTCCTAACTTGAAATACATCTGTAATCTTGTTTAACGATGCTGTTCATGTATCTATTAATGCATTTCCTATGAGTGAAATTTGTTATTTCAGCCTTTTCCAGTAGCCGCTTTTTTTTATTTCATCTGAAGTAACTACCCTCAGCAGTTGATTTAAATCTGTCAAAGTAGGGTTGTAACATTTTATTCTAGTGTTTAATTCTTCTTTGAATTTTAATGGATCTTCTCTAATATTAGGAACATTTTTAGACATAGTATGCAAATCAGCAGGAGTCCAAGGACAGTAGTTCCCTATTGTTAACCCCCAAAATTTCCCTGAGAGGTGCCAATAGATCCCCTCTAGAGGTTGTAATCTCTTCTTGTTGTACTCTGTCATGTGAGCATGTATGGTAAGATACAGGAGTGTCAAATACTAATGCCCCTGTTGGGGGAAGTAGAAGCTATCTGGGAAGGATAGGAAAAAGAACCCCCCCCCCCCGGTCAACTGCAGATGCCTGTTCAAAAGATGAAGATTTTACACGGGAACCAGTCTGAGATGTACCAGTATCACTGAAATGGGTGTAGACCAAAAGGTATGAGTCTTGTACAGGAGGTACCAGTACTGGTGCATATGGAGGTGGGGGAGCAGTAGTTACTGGAGGATTATTATCCTCTTTAGAAGTTTCTGCTTTTTGGCCATCCTCCGTTTGTTCCAAACCTGCTAAGACAGGATAAAGGGATCCCTTTTTACTGGTCTGTATTGCCTTTTATCCTCTTTTACTTGTTACAACAATTTTTTATTAACATCCTGCAACCCTCTTAATGCTGAATCCTTTTCCTTTTTAAGTGCTTCACTGTACCAAGAATAAAATGCTGTCATTTGTTCCCCACTTTGCTTTTTTTTTCCAAAATATCTTTCAATGTCAGCAATTTAGTCTTATAAGTTCCATTTAATGGAAATACCCCACCAGCACGATTCTTAGTAAGTTGAAACCAGTCATGCAAATATTTACAACTTTTCTTCCCATAGTTAAAATACGTAAAATATGCAGGTGTTCCATTTTCAGGGATTTGTTTGCTTATCTTAGCTTCCTTTTTTCTTATTTTATAAATCGGTAATAATAAAAATATTAGGCTTGCCCTACAACTTTTGGATTTTGGCAATTCCGAAGATAGAAAATAACTGTAGTAATCTACACACAATACAGGGAGGGAAGGGTAGGAAGTCTGTCACTGCAGCAACAGAGGAAAGGTTTGGATTAGCCTTTTCCCTCAGCAACCTCTTGCTTTCATCCCTGCGCAAGCTCAAAAGTTACAGCTCCAGCATTGCGGTCGTGATAACGGGGCGGATAGGTACTGTGACCAGAACTGATAGTACTTTTACACAATCACACTGCTAAGTCCCAATGTGCTTTTGGGCTCATTGAATTTGTTTTAACAGTATATAGTCTGTCCCAATCATGCTATGGGCTCATGAACTTGTATTGTCTGTCCCAATCATGCAGTGGGCTCATGAACTTGTTTTAACTTTATTTTTAGCTTTTGACTTTCTTTTCTTTCTCTCATGCATTCATACATTGACGGAATAAAACATCTCTCATACGTCTTACCTTTCAAGCCTGAGGGTACAGCCCTTGGCAAAAGGCGCCTCCTTGTGTTAATTTGACCTTTACTGTATGTGCACATACATTTACTATACTCATTTACTGTGGGGTCCTCCCACTATTACTTGTATATCTTACAACCACTCAGTCAAACAAAACACAGTCCTGCACTTATACTACAAACAGTTATGCACAGTCATTCACTTATTCTACATTTTGCTAAAATTGTCTAAAAGAGAGAACGGAGAGAGAAAAAAAAACACATACCATCCCTTTTCCCTTGCAAAATAATTTCCCTGCCAAGGCTAATATGTTTGCACACCCGAAATAGCTACACATCTGAATCTCTGACTGTTCCATGCAAAGCGGTGTGGAATTCACAGAAAATCTGTGATGGGCCCTATTTCAGAACTGCCCTGCAACAATACCAAAGTTCAGATCCAGAGAACAGCACCAAATTATTAGTCATAAATAAATAACATTAAGAATTGACCTTGTATGCCTTTAGTCAGGAACAACACTTCAGGATGTGCAAACAGAAATTTTATTCTTACAGTGCTGGGAGTTATTCTTCTGTATCCTTGATAAAGCATTCTCACTTTACATACAAAAACTGTAATTTTATACATTTTCTTATCAAACGGCTCATGCAGTTTCATGACATTGTAATGATTTTGTCCTATAAAAAACTTTGCAAATGTTCTCATACCTTGTGATTTTTGCCTCAGACTTCAAGTGAACACTTTACTATACATGATTCACCTGCTTTCAAAGGGTCTTGTCTCTGACCTTGGATGTTTCAAACCTGCTTTAGCAATAACGGACTCAGCCTGGAGGAGTCAAGCTAACAAATTCCTTTTTGTATAGCTACATGCCTCACTTCATGCAGCATGTACTATTCTCTCTTATTACATACAAAAAGAATGCAGTTTAAAATGAACAGTAATACTGTGACTTATGAAACTGTATTTTTTCTAGCCCTGCATACAAATTATATTTGCTTTTTAACAATACTATTATAGCATCATTAATAAGCTAAAATTAATATACATTTTAATAAGCTGGTCTTGTCCCATAACAATACTTATTTACAAGGTAAATCATTTTTCCTTTCCCTACTTCAAATGTTTATTAGTTTCCTTCTTAATGTTTAATTATTTTAGCTATATATGAAATTAAAGCCACTTATTTTCAATTCAAGTTTAAAAGGTTAAACTGTTTATTAAAAGTGAATTATACTGAAACTTGTTAGGTGGCGCACTTTGATACCTTGGCATAGTTGAATTACATACAAGATACACCAAATGACACCAAAGAGGCATGCTAAGTTACATTTCTGAGTTCTTAAAATGATCTAGTAGTGCGCTACTGATAGTGTACTTGACATGCAATAGCACCCAGGAAAGACCTGCAATGTTATAAACAAAGTATAAAAATATTGTTTGCAAGTTAAATGTGGATCATACATAACTCATTCTTTTAAGTCAAGTTTATATGCTATGTCTCCTTTAAAAATAGACTGCTTTATATTAAACGTCATACAAATAGTGTTCAATGAATCATTAAATAGAATAGCATTTTAGTGGTTAACATAATTTGAATTTTTTTTTTTGTGGATTGAAAGGATTTGAGGGATCGATATATAAAGTAGAGGTGGCTTGGATTCACTCATGAAAGTTTTTGTGAATTTCAAGCCCTTGTCATGAAGACCAGCCGGAAGCATCTTAATTAGAATCTTGAGCACTTTTGTGATGCTGGGAGAGTTCTAACATTCTAAGAACTTTCTAGATTTCTTCCGGTCTAAAAGTAAATAATCATAGTATTTTGAATCATATGCTAAGATGTCAATGAATACAGTTTAGATAATAAGTAAAAGAGATTGAATTGCATTCTTAATCCCTGTCAGTTATTAAATAGTTCTGAATGTTTGCAGCATACCAAAAGGATAGTTTATATACTAGCCTATAGAATGACACTTCTGATATAAAAAAAAAAATAGGATTGTATTTCTCTGTTGTCTTTTTTAACAACAAAACTTAATATCTCAGAATAATTTATTATAGAAAGTTTGAATCTTAGAAGAGTTTTCAGATGGTCGAATACTGTTAGATATAACATTTAAGGAAAAAATAGGACTGTTCTTACATTAGTACTAGGGTAAAGAGTAAAATGTATAAGGGTAATTATAAATGTTTGATAATGACACTGCACTAGAATTAAAGCTAAAATATAAAACCTAGGAATATAGTAATATACATAGTATGCAAACTGAAATAGATATCAGATTAAGTAAATATGTATATAGTAAAAGAATATAAATATCTCTGCAAGGGTGGTTAGTTGGCATAGTGGTTAAGGTGTTCACCTTATAAGCACAAGGTGCAGGGCTTGATTCTCACATGGGGTAATTGGCTGGACTTGGAATGGCCCACAAGGACAGTTAGCCTGCTACTAATTTATGAACTTAAAATCCTATGAACTTTATACATGGTAAATAAAATAGAAAAAAATAGAAAATCATCTGACCTGTAAATTAATAAATATGAAAATAACTGACTTCCTCTCTATAGTAGATCAGGGAGTTAATGTGAGGTACAGGGAAAGATGATTGTAGAGCTATTCAGTTTGATCCTAATATAAAGATTCTCAACACCTGTTTAACTTGTTCATAATTACTCACTGATGGACTTTAAGATGATGCGTACTAAAAATATGAGACACGTTAATATGAATCGGAAGCAAGAGTTAAGCTTTCAGTCTAATGAAGAATTTGAGAGGTCATTTCTTCATCATTTTCGACAAACTAGGAATACATTATTCCATGATAGAATGTTATATCAGTTAATTTTTCATTGGTTTCAAAAGCTTTGTCCATAGCTGAAGATTTCATATTATTATATATTAAGTATACAAGTGCTGTACATAAATGCGATTTTCCTTATACTTTTCTCTCATTTAAATGTATGATTTTAAATGGAAATCTAATAATAATAATAATAATAATGTACTGAATAAGCCAGTAAAGTGTGTGTCTGTTCAAATACTTGTAATTACATAAAGCTCAAGTAGTATTTCTACAGGAAGCACATTTACTTAATAAAGATGCAAATAAACTTTCATTAAAGAATTATTTGGTTTTAGCAGGCTGTGGCTTTCCGGCTAAGAGAGGCACCCTCATTTTATGGAAGAACTTAACAGTAATGTCTAAAGTAAAAGATAACTACATTGATGATAATGGTATGATAAGCATTGTTATAATTGAGTGGAACTTAAAGCTCTACGCATTGGTGAACTCTTATTGATTCCAGGGGTTGGAGCTAAAGATTGAAAAATTGTAGACACCATGGCCTACTATATGAAAGGTGAAGTCATACAGGTTGGTGATTTTAATTGTGTGTTATCATACAAAGATTCCACTGCAGATGGAAAGCTAAGAATCGCATCTTCAGCCAAACACTTAACTTCTTCTTCTTTCGGCTTTTTCCTGGTTAGGGGTTGCCACAGCAGATCACCTGTTCGCTCATGATTGGCAGTAGAGTTTTACGGTGTCGAGTTGCCAGCCCGGCGCCCAACCTTCCACTGAAGGTACACACACACACACACACACACACAGACACACACCCAATTTAGAGTGTCCAATCCACCTACAGCATGTCTTTGGGATGTGGGAGGAAACCGGAGCACCCGGAGAAAACCCACGATCACAGGGAGGACATGCAGACTCCGCACAGAAGGCACCCCAGCTGAGGATCGAACCGGAGAACCTCTTGCTGAGAGGCAACAAAGCTAACCACTGCACCACCATGGCCACCCTCAGCCAAACACTTAAAGAATTTTGTAAATCTAATGAATCTATAGGATATATATGAGCTAAGGAAAACACACCCAATTTACCCATTGTTCATATAGATATGGTATACAAATATTGATAACGGATCATTTGAGACCAATTTTTATCACATGTCAAAGAAGTTTCAATAGTTTCAAGTCCATTATCGGACCATAATGCTATAATCTTTAATATTGTTTTAAAAACTGACAGTCTAATACATCACAGCAGATTACCGGTGTATATTATTAAAATAAAAGGATTCAAGGATTGGTATGGTAAAGAGATGAAAAATTTCCTAGAAATAAACATGACTGATGAAGTAACTGACATTGACCTGTGGTATTCACTAAAGACTTACAAGCTGGTATATTAGTAAAAGAAGAGAATGAGACAAAATTAAATACACTATAAACCAAAATAGATGCACTAAAGGTAGAATCTTAAACCAAATGACATTATCAGTCAGTCTGTGCTTAAAAACTTAAATACAAAATATGTTAAAATTCTAAATCATAAAGTTTCAATAAACCTGGAAAACGTAAACTTCAGGCATATTCAGCAAGCCTGTTGAGCTTACATAAATTTGTTCTTAGATCAAAGAAAATTCAACTAAATCATGTCAAAGAAATAATACCAAATAAAAGAAGAACTGATATTAAAGGTATTTGTGTGGGCTTTAAAATATTTTATGAAAATATAAATACAAATAACCTAGATAACGATATAGTTGAAACTTTTCTAAGGGAAAATATAAATAACCAAACAAAATTGATAGAGCATTCACTTTAGCAGAAATAAAAGAACAAATAAAGTTTAAAATAAAATAAGGTGCCAGGCTGGGATGATGATACACCAGAAGTATATAAAATGCTACCGGATGATGCAGTTAAAATATTAGATAAGGTCTATAGAGAAATAAAAAATGCTGAAGTCCCCCACCCCCATCATGGAAATATTCCCTTGTATCACCTATTTTTAAAACAAGATAAGGATCGTACAAAGTGTTCATCATACAGACCCATTTCACTTTTAAATGTAGACTATAAGATGTTCATGTCTATTTTAGCTAACAGAATTAATCTACTTGGTAATTAGAACAGTGTTACAAACAACAAAAAAGTGAAATGGGTGCTTTGTAGCCAGACACCACACCTCATAATCTTTAAGATTTTATTCACTAGAAGATGAGCGCTTTCGTCTGAAAACTTGACTCCTTCAGATAAGTCGATCCATGCAGCATTTAAAATCCAAAATAAATCACATCTTTCCTCTCAAATATATAAAGCCACAATATCCCTAAATAAATACATAAATACCTTATTAAATACAAATTACTATGTATTATACCTAAAGCAAAAACTTGTAGTACAGTTTAACTTAATAAATATGTCTGTATCTCTCTCTCTCTCTCTCTCTATATATATATATATATATATATATATATATATATATATTTCATTGACTCCTATTTACAATTACCTAAAAAGTTTTTTCTTTAAAATCATGATGTTATACAATTCATCTTTGGTATGCCTTCAACTTGAGCAAGCATGTAATAGATGTTACTTCATTCAAGCCTGGGGAGGTGATGGCATTTAAATGCAACTGCCATGCTAACTGCTGTTTCTCCAACATCAAACTCCATGGACCTCCCCTTGGGTTAATTTCTAACTGTTTTGCAACCAGAAATTTAAAACTGTGATCAGGGTTAGACGGAATATGGTTTGATAATGCATTGGCTTCACTCTTATTCCTAATTTGGTACGAGTGCTCATAAATTTGTTGCTTCAAACTATGTTCGGTTTTCCCAATGTAGAAACTTGCACACGAGACAAAATGCTATGCCCTTTTGTCATAGTTTTTCCCTTTAATTAAAAAAATGACTAATAGTAAAACTGCTACAGCAATAAATATTTTTACAATATCTGCAGCTTCTGTACATAAACATACCCTTATCTCCTCCTTGATAGATCTGTGGATTTGCAGATTCAAAAAGTGCTTTGAGGCTAAGCCTATTCCTAAAAAGTGATTGTTGGATGGTCACCTAACTTCTTGCTCATCTTAATGTTTTCATTAATCACACACCAGTTTTTATTTAATATCAATTTAATTTTCATGCAGTCTATAGAGTATGTAGCAATGAAATTGAATTTGTAATTATTCCTAGATGTAGTTGTATATCCATAGATATAACTGTGTTGGTATTAAAACTAGGTGTATTGGATCCGTCTGCACTTCCCATAACTGGGTAAAATAGGTTTACCCTTCTCTTACATACCACTTCATTCATGGAATTATTAATAAATGAATCGGGGTAACCACTTTTCTGAAACATGCTCTTAAGAATGTTGGATTCATCCAAAAAAAATCGTTGTACAGTGTAGTCATTCTTGCTGCATGGACAAATTGTCCCTTTCAAACGGACTTTTTCTGATGATGGGTGGAAGCTAATGTAGTGTAAGCGGGTGTTAGAATATGTGGATTTTCTATAGATTCTTGAAGTGAATGCTTTATTTTGGTGATCTTTCACTAACATGATGTCCAAAACTGAGATGCAATCCTTGTCTGAGTCATGTGTGAATTCCAAAAATCCTGTGGTGTTAAGGTACTCAAGAAACGCAGGTATTTCTTCTATGTCCCCTTTTCTTGCAATAAGGATGTCATCTGGGTATCTTGTACAAAGGTACCATAAATCTTTGTATGGACTATTCAAAACACATTTCTTCTCCCACTTCCCCATTACTATGTTCAAATACAGTGACCCACGTGCTGACCTCATTGCCATCCCTTTTAGTTGTAGAAAAAAATGGTTTTCAAAACAAATTTATTCATTGGTTAACACTAGGGTTAATACATTCTCATACATGTTAACTCTATCCTGGGATAGGTCAGTATCTGTAAATAAATCTGTGAAACACTGTACCCCCAGATTGTGGGGAATACTGGTTTATAGACGTTTGACATCAGTTGCAAAGAGTACAACTTTTTCATCAAAAAACAGTTGATTACATTTACTGAGGAAGTTCCAAGAGTCTTTACACAGACGAGAAACCCTCTTTAGCTCCTTATTATAAGGTGAGAATCCAAATATTTTGCCAATGGAGGAGTAAGAGTTTCTTGTGTCCACTAGTGGCCACAAAGGCAGATTGTTCAAGTCCTTGTGCATCTTGGGTAGTCCAACGATTGTAGGTGTTGTGGGGTTCTTAATATGCAAAATGTTATATTCCTCAACCATAATCTGTCCCTGCATTAGTATGTCATACTGTGGTCCACTGATTTTGTCATATGCAAAATTCAGTTCTTTTTTAGAAACTTGTCTATACACTTTATCAGACAAAATGGTATATATCATCTTGGCATAATGTGAATTATCTGTAAGAACCACCCCACACCTCTTACCCAGTTTCATAGTCCAGATATCAGAAGATTATAAATACTATAGCAGTTGCATTTCTTCCTGACTCTTATTCAGAATCCTGTTTCTCTTGTGCAGAAGTCCCTTACTACCCATATTGGATCGAAAATCCAGTTTGTACATCTTTTCAAGCAGCTGCAGTAACGGGTGGGGGTTGGGTTGTAGATGCTAGGTAATTTCGAAGCTTGCTCTTGCATGTCATCATTTACAGAAATGAAATTTAAATCAAGTTTTCTAATGTACAACTTCAAATCCATCAAGGCTTTCACCATGTTTACTTTTCTTCTCATAACAAAAGAAGCCTTTGGATAAGATTAGCATTTTGTACACGACAAGAAGTAAAGTTAATGTTAGTCACCAGTACAGTTGGTTACCATCTGATATGATTGCAGCTGTTTCAGTATATATGTCTTGTGCATCAATGCTTCTACTTGCTCCTCTTTGATTTTGGGTCCCTCCATTCTGTTTCTTGTAGTGTGGGGAATATGCCCACTTCTGCCATTAAGCCCACTGTAGTTGCTGCTTCCCTTTTGGACGTTCTGATTGCCGCAATGGCAGGAAATCCAAAGGGCTTCCTTGGGATTAACTTCTCTGAATTTTTGTGCTGCAGTATTGTGTTGATTTCTTTTATATGCTCTTTTATTACCCCATTCTTGAGTTTGGGGTGGCAGGGGATGTGCTTTGTTGTTAAGGTACTCCATCTTATCCCTCTCCAGCTTTTTCATTTTTCTCTCCTGCATTCTTCCTATTTGTACATCAATATAATTGCAAATGTGAGAATGTTGCACTCTATATTGATCATAATGGGTATCTTCAATAATGGCTTTATCCAAAGCCCCTATGTTCATGACTAAACTGTCCGTAAGTATTGTGTTTAACCAGGGCCTCCATCAGTTTGCATCCATGCTTACTGAAAAAATTTAACCGTTCTTTTATGCAACAGTGAGTTGCTAATAAGGCCCATAGGGTATTTCCATACTCTAAGACCTTTGGGGAATCTGTTAATTTTAGTAGATTCTCTCAATTAGCTGTTCCCTAATTGAAGCTTATTTATCTTAAATAAGTTGTGTTCAAAGGCATCAAAATGGTCAATTATTGTAACATTGTTCATAGACACGTGTTCTCTTGGTTTGAAAACCAGAACTCTCTGCAGCCATTCATTTAATAAGGTGCTGGGCTTTGATGATCTTATGCCAGAAGTATATAAACTACTACTGGATGATGCAGTTAAATATTAGGTAAGGTCTGTAGAGAAGTAAAAACTGCAAAGTTACATCATAAAGACCATTTCACCTTTAAATGTGGACTATAAGATGTTCATGTCTATTTTAGCAAACAAAATTAGTCGACTTATACCTAAACTAATTAATGATCAAACTGGGTTTATTTTAAATAGACAAGTGCAGGATTGTATAATAAGAATACATACATTAATAGACTATGCAAATTAAAAATAAAAACTTTCTATCAATAGTGTCTATTTAGATGAGGCTTCTGACTTAATTGGTCAGGCCTGTTTAAAACACTTTGTGTGTATAGTTTCTTAACTGAACTAATTGCATTAAATTATAAGTTAAACAGTAACTCTTGAGCTTATGTTAAAATAAGTTATTTTCCTTCTAATTCCTTTAAATTGCAAAAAGGCACAACACAAGGCTATCCATTATTACCTTTACTTTTTGCATTAGTTGTAGAACCCTTTGCTAATAGTATTAGATTTAATAACAATGTTATCAAAATAGAAGATTTTGAACTAAAGATTCCACTCTTTGCTGATGATATTTTACTAACAATAGGAACTATAGAAAATTAATTACAACATATAATTAGTTCAATGAGTCAGGTTGAAGAAATCTCAAACTTAAGATTTAATCATAATAAAAGTACATTAATAAAAATTTAAAAAAAGCATACAAAAATATTCTAACTTCAATTGGAATAGCAATCACATGAAATACCTTGGAATAACAATTATGTCTACTAATGAAATGATGCAAGCAAACTTTCAGCAGGTTGTTGATAAAATGTTAAGTTTAGTCACAAACTGGAACAAATTCTTCTTTACTATGGAAGAAAAATTAATGCTTATTAAGATGGTAATTCTCCCTAAAATATTTTGTTTTACCATCTTTAGTACTGTCGCCAGGAAAAAAAATGAAGATAAGTAATCTATTTTTTTTGGCATCCTAATAAAGCGAGTGTTTTCTTTTATTGGTACAGAAAATGTTGGGATAATGGTGGAATAGGATTCCCCTGATATTCAGTTGTATGCTACTTCAATTGTAAAAGTTATGCCATTGTGGATAAATACATCTTATGATTCAAAATGGAAATAAATACATCAAGAAATAGTAAATAATATATCACAACCAGTCATAAACAAATAGTACCCAATAGTTTTATCAGGTTATTAAAAGATTTTTGCATAAATGGTATTACACCCTCTTCTTAAATTCCCTATTTAAATATTTCCTCTTTCCAAAAGTTCACACATTCTAACCATTATATTAAAGACGTAATATTTTCTATGTTTCCAATTGCATATACAAATGACTGCTTAGAAATTCATAAAGTCAACAAAATGCTAGTATTGAAGCAACAAAGTAAATTTATTTATTGGCTTCGCTTCTTAAATGGTACTGATATATACTGTTGAAATTTAAGGTCCAAATACAATGAAGATTCTGAGACATGGTTAATTTTACAAATATTTAGAGACCTAGATAAGAAATCATTCCCCAAATTATTGAAATTCTTAATAATGCAATAAAGAAATCATATTTATCACAAAACTAGAAAACCCTTAAGTTAAATAATACATATTTAGACAATTCCTATTGGAACTACTCCTTAAAATTAATAATGAAGATTTTTCTGAAGAATATAAGAAATTAATATCAAAATCTAAAGATAAAACTACATCTTCATTAGATTGGAAAATTTTCACTTGGAAATTTTTACACAGAGCTTTTGTCACTCATAACATTACAATTATGCATAAATCAACAGAATTAAATGCTGGAGATGTGATTCTGAAATAATAGCTGATTGGACACATGGTATGTGAATGTGAAGTCATCTCCCTTTTTGAAAAGAAATTAGTAACTATATTCAAGCTCTATGGTTCGATGGATATAATATTTCTAAATGTTTAGTTTTATTTAACGTTCTGATTCCTGAGAATTCCACAAATGCAAGTGCCTCTTCTTGCTCTAGCCAGAAAAGTAATTATTAAAAATTGGGAAAGTAAAGTTATCCCCTCTACTCTAGTGTTGAATTTATTAGTATGGCAAAATTGTTTGCAGTTGTGAATTGTATACTACGAAGATGAACACTTGTATGTATGTGTGTGTGTGTATATATGTATGTATATATATATATATATATATATATATATATATATATATATATATATATATATATATATATATATATATATATTCATATAAATCTTGGCTTAAACTTAGACTTGAAAAATATAAATTGTTGTATAACTTTGATGTATTCATCACCTGTGGACATATGTAAATAGTTATTTATTTGCTTTATAATTGATTTGTTTATTTACTGTTTGAAAATCAAATAAAAATAAGAGAGATATTGGCATTTTGGTTATACTGCCACTTGCTGTAAAGTCTTAATGGTGATACACCACTCCAAGTTCCATTCTAAGTTGTTCCCTTACAATCACCTTGGAAATCCACTTTCCCCCCTGCAAAGGTAACCACCATGAAAAACTTCTCCAAAGCTAACTTTGGGCTCCTAGAAACAGAGGTTGCTAACTTCACGGCACCCATACAATTGCAGAACAGCTGTATGACAGCCAAATCATACACCAATTCCCTGTACGAACACACAAATGCATGGATATTGCCATACTCAATAGAACCAAGATGCTCTCCTCCAAAAAATGAAGCTAATCTGGTGGTCCCCTGCCATACACAAACTTTACAACAGGAGGAGGAAACTGATGTGGAATAAGGTGAAGTCCCAAGACTGGAAAAACTCCCTTATCAGCCTCAACAAAAAGTTGAGATCACTCATCAAATCCTCTAAAGCTAGGTATGAAAACAGAATTGTAGCAGATAGTAAAGACAAACACAAGGCCTTCTATAGTTATGTAAAGAATCTCCACGACAATGCCCAGATGTGCTCGGAGCAGTTGCACAATGGCACCTCTTATACCGAGCCAACAGATATTGCCAATATACTGACTGACAGATTCATTGCCAACTTTACCCCCCCCCCCCCACAAAGGACCAATCACAATACCAGTAGATTGCCAAGCACCCACTATTTACTGATGCACAGGTTAAAATAGCACTGTCCAAGGCCAAAAATACAGCTTCTGTGGGACCTGACAATATCCCTGGCTGTGCTTTCTACACGAACTACAGAGTGAACTGGCACCTCACCTGTGTGCCCTGTTCAATTACAGCCTCACCTCAGGCTTTGGCCATACTTAATGGTGCACTGCTACAGTCATCCTTCTCCACAGAGGAGGAGCAACTACAGACCCTGGGAAGTATCGCCCCATTAGCCTGACAAGTCTGATATGCAAAGTTATGGAAAGCATCATCGTGGACCTAATAAATAAGGATATAGGGAATCTCCAAACTTTGGATCCCACACAGTTTGGTTTTGTGAAGGGTAGATCATGCCTGCTCAACCTGGTTGACTTTTTTGTCAGTCACCAGAGCTTTGGATGAAGGCAAGGTGGTTCATGCAGCCTACCTTGATCTGGCCAAGGCCTTTGATACCATTCCCCACTCAGGAATCATAGAAAAACTCACTAAGATAGGCATCAACCCCTATATCACTAGGTGGGTTGCAAACTGGCTCACAGATGGCACCCACAGTATGAAAGTAGCTGACTCCAAGTCAGACTCATGACCAGTCATGAGTGGAGTCCCACAGGGTTCAGTCCTGGGACCTCTCCTGTTTGGCATCTACTTCTCTGAAGTCCAGGCCAATGCTAATCGACTCTGGCTGACAAAGTTCGCAGAAGATTGCAAGCTGCGAGCCATAATTAACTCCCCAGGTGGTGATGACATCCTACAGAAAGGCCTCACTGAGACCAATGACTGGTGTCAGAACCATGGCCTTAAGCTCAATGCCAAAAAATGTCTTTATCCCCTTTGGGAAAAACCCATTTCCCATGAATTGTCACATCGATGGTAGTCCACTGAACACAGAAGGCATCATAAGAGATCTGGGAACACAGGCCGACAGCAACCTCTCTTTTGACCACCAAATTGCCACTGTGGTCAGAAAGTCCTATGTGGCACATCTCATTACTAAGGGTTTTGCATCCAGGAAGAAGGAGGTCATTGTCTCCCTCTACTCTTCTCTCATTAGGCCAGTCATGGAGTACAATGCCCCATTTGGCATGTACCTCACTAGACATTTGCAGCAACTGGAGAGACCACAAAAGTACCTCACAAAGAGGATCCCAGGCCTTAAACACTTGTCCTATATGGACAGACTCAAAACTCCAACTATTCTCTCTCTCATATTGCCTACTTAGAGGTGATCTCTGCTTGACTTACAAAGCCATGTCTGACTCGGCTCTGTTAGAAATGCTTCAGCTAAAGAAATCCCAATCCCTCTGCACTAAACGCTCCAGAGACCTCAAGCTCATTACCACAATCAATGGAACAAGCTGGAGGGACAGGTTCATAACCCAGAGACTGCCCATGCTATGGAATAAACTTCCCATACATATCAAGTGGAGCACCTCACTGGCCCTCTTCAAGAGAAATCTTGATGAGTTGATGAGAAATAGAAAATTCACCCTGGGGATCACTCCAGTGGCTCTACTCGACAGAGGCACTGGGAACTAAGGTTGGGTGGCACGATGTCAGGGTAATACTATGGGCTAGGCGTGTAAAGACTCCATGGCCATTAGCCTAATACACACCTATGAACCTATGAATGGATAGTTTTCTGGTGCTGCTGTGAAGAGATTTACTGGAAACTCATTTATGTATTCTAAACAGTTTCTAAGCAGTAGCAGATGAGAAGTCAGAAGATGACCAGTTTGCTTAAATCATGATGCCTGGAATTTTATATGAGACACTTCCTTCGTAGCGATAGACGATGTCTGCACTGTTTGGGAATTTGATGGTCCTTGTCTGTCTTGCCAGGATGTTCTCTGTCTGTAGGGACTGTTCTGCAATGCTGTCACTATCTGATCTGACACGGTCAACCTGTATTTAAAAATGTGTGCACATCCTTTTCAACTGTGGTTGCATCTGTGGCAATTGCCAGGGGAGAATGTCACCATGAGGCATTATACTATGGAAAACAATCAGCCAAAACTTATCCTGAAGTGTTTGCATTCGCCCTTTTGCTTCCTCTACAGTTGTTGCAGCAGATGCAGGACACTTGCATGAACACTCAAAACACTCTTAACAGCAAGTCCATGTTTTCATGCACTCAATTTACAGTACAGATATTATAATTCCACTGTGCTCCAGATATTCATAGCATGGATTGTGCTACTATATTGTCCAGAGCAGCTTATCTTTGAACTGAACATAATAGGCAGCTGAAGAATTGAACCAGACACAGTTCAATAAACTGAGCGCTTTCACCCGCCAAATGGCTGGACTTCATCAGAATGTTAAACACACAACAGTCAGCTTATATACCCAGAAACCCCAACCCAATAAATTAACACATACATGAAGTAATTAAATTGATACCATAAAATGTAATAAGTATATATGCACACTATCAGTTCATAAACAAGAAGAGGACATAAATGTACCAGGAAAAATAGCAATAAAGTAATTGCTTAAATAGCAAACCTGGATTTGAGCTTCAATAAGATGGAAATGGAAATTACATCATTAAGACCCGGGACACGGACAGCATTGCATTTCAGCTGCCATCTAAGCTCCAAAAATTCAAGAAAGATGTCACGGGGACCACCTCTAGGGTCCACCTCAACATGATCAATGACAGAAACTTTGTGTGAAAAGAGTGTGTAGGAAAATTCTTGAGGTGTCTGTAAAAGGCATTCCGTTTATCTTTTTTACCAATGTCATAATTGTGTTGATAAATCCTGTACCTGAATTGTCTAATGGTTTTACCAATATAAAAACAGGTACAGCATTGGCATAATGCAACATAAATAATGCCCTTGCTGTCACAGTTAAATCTTTTTCTGTGCTTAATGTAACCATAACCATAACCATGTACAAAACATTCCATATACTCAAGGATGAATTTCCACTGTGAACAGTGACCACATTTGAACATTTTCCCAATGGAAGAAATAGGCAAAACTCTTTCGATCATGGTTTTTAAGCACATGTCCTTTTGATACACAATTACAGGCTGTTCACCCACTTTGTTAAAAATATCCCAAACTTTTGTAATATGTTTAATTTCCCTAAACTATAAGTTGAAGGGTAAAACCATGGCCTTCCTATATGAAACACTGACAGAATTGGAACCCGGATCAAAGTTATTTTGGTCTAAAGAATTACCCAAAAGGGAGGGTATAGAAACCACTCGGCCTCTTTCTCTTGACTTCCGTGAAGATTTCCATTAGGAAATCCAGGGGATAACCCCTCCTCAAAAACATGTCAAGTAACTTGCCACATTCATTAGTAAATTGTTCTTGGCTAACCATTCTTGCCAATCTGACACACTGGCCTTCTTTTGATGCATAGGGTGCCAGCTCTGAAAGTGCAAATAGGAATTTGAATGTGTAGGCTTTCTATATAATGTGGAATCAGATCTATGTAAAACACTATTCTTGACCAAAGTGACATCAAGAAAATTGATTTGGACAGCATCGATCAGCATAGTAAAACTATTTTTTACGTTTTACTAAGCTGGTCGATGCTGTCTTGTGATGGTCTGAACCCCATGCTGAACTCCTCATAAAAGATGCACCATCATATCTGAGCAGCCACTTTTTCATGCTGGTTTCCCACTACTTCGTATTAGAGTATGCTCTGCAGTCTGCCCAGGTGGTGTAAAATATCCCGCAAAATGTTCCTGCACTTGGCCACTGACAACACAGCAGAATGTAATTGCAATTTACCACAGCTCTGCAACATCAGTGGTTTCATCTGCAGTTACTACTACAAATTTTGTAGCATAGATCTCTCTCTCTCTATTTCTTCCTGCATATTGTTAGCATGCAATCCAGGAGTTTATTCTTGACTGTTTTTTGATGATCCTTTAAAAACCATTGTATTTTGTGCAGAACATTTCATTACTCAGTAAGTTTTCAGAAGCTTCATGGTCTGTCAAAACTACTACTACAGCACACAGCTTGATGCAGTCAATTATAAGTGCTAGAACATGCCGTTTTTCTTCTACTTTGTGTCTTTCCACCAATAAGTGGTATCCAGTACTTCACTGAGACCTAATATCCAACGTTTCTCGCCTTTGATGTCCAGGCATCCTCTCCACCAAACAATAAGCATGGGAAACAGTACAAACTGTTTGATTCCTCACATGCACAGATCCCGGTGTGCTTGTCATAGACCAAGTTGCTTAAGCTACATGTGTATGTTCTTGACCTACTTTTCCCTTGAGACTCCATCTTGAAATCAGGTTTGGGTCTTACAGCCCCCTTGATTCTTAACTTCTCATCAAAAGTCAAGCCTCTATAGGCTGATGTAACAGTCTGCTCACTCATTCTGGTGGTGCCGTGATGGTAATCCTGAAGTAAACCTATTACAGAAATGATTGTGTCACTGTTAATAATTTAAGTACAGCTTCACGTACAGTTCTCATTTCACTTACAAACCCCTATGACCCATCTAAAGTATCTGGTTTGGCCTTGACAGGATTAAAGAAAAAATAATAATGCTGTTTATCTATTTCTTGATGCACTCACTATCAAAGCTTGCATCTGATTCTTCCAAATGCACATTAGTCCTGCAAAGCCAGAATTAAAAGAATAAAATGAGGGCCAATCATTTAATTGCCTACTACAGTTTCTGCTTTGATCCTACCAGGATTAAAATAACAGATTTGTACTATTTAGTTTTGCTGTACAGAGGGAGTAGTCACAGCCTGTATGCCTACCCCTCCCTTCATTCACATTAGTCTTACAAAGTCAGAATTACAACAGTAAACAGCATGGCCAGTCATTTCATTCTCATTTTGGCATAGCCCCACCCCAATTGTCAAAGTACCTGGTTTAAACCCAGAAAGTTAAAAATATAAAAAAGACAGTTCCATTACTGTACTGCTTTTACATAAATATGTGCTAAAGCTAAGAGCGTATACTCATGCACTCCACCCAAACCACAGTAGTCGTGCAAAGGCAGAAGTACAGCAGTAAATAGGACCAGTAATCTTGATTACAACCAGTCCCACCCACCCATGCCCATTATTTACGTAAAGTAGGTGGTTTGGCCTGGCCTGGCCTGGCCAGCATTAGTAGTGTTTTCATTAACGTATTGATGCATACGAATAGCGTTTGTATTCCATCTTGTTTCACCCAAATACACATTAGTCCTGTAAAGCCAGAATTATTACACCAAAGCTAATGTGCCAAACATTTCATCCACAAATGGCCATCACATCAGTTGCTGATCTAATGTACCTGCTTTGACCCTGTCAGGATTAAAATGAAAATAGCAGTAGTTTTAATTTAGTTTGCACAGTAACAGTAGTCACAGGCTTGTATGATAGCTGAATTTACCAAAATACACATTAACCTTGCAAAGCCACAATTACAACAGTAAACAAGCCAGTCAATGCATTTAATTCACATACACCCCCCATTACCTAACTAAAGTAACTGCTTTTACCCTGCGAGGATTAAAGTAGAAATAATAACAGTTGGGTTGCATACGTGCATTACTTTAATTTTGCTGACAGAAATATTAGTCACAGCTTGTGTGTGCCAGCCAAGTACACGTTTCATTTTAATTATTTTACTTTTATTTACCTGGGTATCTACAACTGTTTATATTCATTAAAAACCTTTTCAGCACATGTCCAGAGAGAATAGCTCTAACATATTATATACTGAATGTCTGTTTAAAAATGTATATACACGAAAAGATATGAAATAACATACATTAGCAAGGGTATGAGTAAGTCTTAGATTACATTCATCTGAAAGTGCAGACAGAAAACTTAGTTTTGCCAAGCTGGAATTACAGCACTAAACAGCAGGGTCAGTTGTTTCATTCACATACAGCCCCAATCCCTATTGCCTACCCAATCCCACAGTATCTGATTTGATTTTGTATGGTTAAAAGACTAAACAAATATAAAAAAAGACAACAGTGTTATAAATGTAATTATTTTTTTTCATATAAGCAATACTTGAGTGTACAGAGCATGTGGTTGATCTTACTTCACTCACATGCACATTACTGTTATAGTTCTGACTTGCTTTGCAAGAGTCAAGGCCAGTCATTCTATTCGCTCATAGGCATAGTCGCTCCCAATTGTCTATACACAATCTGCTTTGAACCTACAATGTTTAAAATAATGAAAAGAGAAGACAGCAGTTACATTACTGTATTTCTTTCGCATCACATAGCCAAGAACTTGTAGGTGATCTATCTTCATTTCACCCATACACACTTCACTCATGCAAGAGTAGAGTTGGTTTCAACAGCAAAACATTGACAAGCCATCCTAATGTATCTTGACTTCTTTCGGCTGCTCCCGTCAGGGGTTGCCACAGCAGATCAACTGTTTCCATTTCTTCCTGTCCTCTGCATCTTGCTCTGTCACACCAACCACCTGCATGTCCTGTCTCACCACATCCATAAACCTTATCTTAGGCTTTCCTCTTTTCCTGTTACCTGGCAGCTTCATCCTTAGCATCTTTTTCCCCAATATATTCTGCATCCCTCCTCGGCAAATGTCCAAACCAATGTAATCTTGCGCCTCTGGCTTTGTCTCCAAACCTTCCAACCTGGGCTGACCCTCTAATATACTTGTTCCTAATCCTGTCCATCCTCATCACACCCAGTGCAAATCTTAACATCTTCAACTCTGCCACGTCAAGCTCTGATTCCTGCCTTTTTGTCAATGCCACTGTTTCCAACCCATATAACATAGCTGGTCTCACTACCCTCTTATAGACCTTCCCTTTCACTCTTACTGGTACTCGTCTGTCACAAATCACTCCTGACACTCTTCTCAACCCACTCCATCCTGCCTGTACTCTCTTCTTCACCTTTCTTCCACACTCACCATTACTCTGAACTGTTGATCCCAAGTATTTAAACTCCTCCACCTTCACCACCTCTACTCCCTGCATCCTCACCATTCCTCTATCCTCCCTCTCATTCACACACATATATTCCATCTTAGTCCTGCTGACCTTCATTCCTCTTCTCTCTAGAGCACATCTCCACCTCTCCAGGGTCTCCTCCACCTGTTCCCTACTCTCACTACAGATTACAATGTCATCTGCAAACATCATAGTCCATGGGGACTCCTGTCTGATCTCGTCTGTCAACCTCTCCATCACCATTACAAATAAGAAAGGGCTCAGAACTGAACCTTGATGTAATCCCACCTCCACCTTAAACGCAGCTGTCACTCCCACTGCAGACCTCACCGCTGTCACACTACCCTCGTACATATCCTGTACCACTCTTACATACTCCCGACTTCCTCGTACAATACCACAACTCCTCTCTAGGCACCCTGTCATATTCTTTCTCTAAATCCACAAAGACACAATGCAACTCCTTCTGACATTCTCTGTACTTCTCCATCAACACTCTCAAAGCAAACATCGCATCTGTAGTGCTCTTTCCTGACATGAAACCATACTGCTGATCACTAATCATCACCTCACTTCTTAACCTAGCTTCCACTAATCCTTCCCATAACTTCATGCTGTGACTGATTAATTTAATCCCTCTGTAGTTGCAACAGCTCTGCACGTCACCCTTATTCTTAAAAATCGGTACCAAAACACTTTTTTTCCATTCCTCAGGTATCCTCTCACTTTCCAAGATTTCATTAAACAATCTAGTTAAAAACTCCACTGCCATTTCACCTAAACACCTCCATGCTTCCACAGGTATGTCATCTTGACCAGCAGCCTTTCCATTCTTCATCCTCTTCATAGCTATCCTTACTTCCTCCTTGCTAATCCACTGCATCTTGACTGACCCTGAAAAAAGAAATTTGGTTAAAAAAGCACATTTCATCCACAAAAAAGCCCCCCAGAGCACACTGTATACCTATTATATGTTACATAAAGATATACAAATATTTCAAGCACGGGCATTAATGCCCTTCTAGCTTGCCAGTATACCAAAAACAGTTGTTTCTGTAATTGTCCAAGATGCTCTTAAAAATATCTAAACTAAATACTCACTCCTATGGAGTATTTTAACAATTGCAGGAAAAGTAATCGCAAAAAAATGGAAAAATGAATAGACTCCAACTTTGAATGAATTTTTACATACTGCAACTGGCATCTGTCATTTAGAACTTCACATTCAAGATAACCAGAACTATCACTTCTTATAATACCTGGATGAAATTTAAAGAACTGCTAAACAAACAGTCTTCAATATGTTAACAAAAACATTTTCATCAAAGAGTTTTTGATAAATAGTAGACACCTCTGTAAATAGTTTTTTGTTGTTTTGATTTTTTTAGTTTAATTTCTATATATAATCTGAATGTTGTATGTTGCTATCTAATTGTTACATTTTTAATTAATTATTTGAGAATAAAAAATCTAAACTAGCACTTGCTTTAATGTAATTTGGTAGTCTGGTCCATGCATCAGCTACTGTTGGAGAACCAGTTAGTACACTTCTTATTCCTATAGAATCTTTTTTAATTTTTCCAAATCTTTTGGGTTTCAAATACTGTGATGGGGATGGACCCTATTCCTAAGTCAAAGTATGATTAAAGTTCATGAAATTAGTATTGTTTCAATCTTGCAATGTGCCCAATAATGACTCCTGCAATTCGTATGGGATTACATAAATTGGTAACATGTATCTAAATACGACTGTAGATTCATTTTTATAAGACCCTTGAGTATCTTTCTTCCACATTGCTCTCATTTTTGTCTGCAGATCCTGATATTTTATGGCTTTGTGTGTGTCTGTACGCAAGACGGTGTATTCACTGGGTGTAGCAATTTCAATGATCAGTGCTACTTTTGTCTTCTTTTCATGGACCACTATATCCATTTTCTAGCATCTATCATTTGAACTGTTGGTAATGGGTGATCCCATGTGATATAAACTTCATTTTCTATGATGCTTTGTGGTTCATGTTTCCAGCATTTAACCACTTCAGTACCATAATGTTTGCACAATTTCCAGTGCAGCAGTCTTGCCACATTGTCTTTCAGTATACAGTCCTTCTGCCATTAGTATGTCACAACCAGCAATGAGGTGTGCAACTGTTTCCAATTCAGTTTTACAAAACGTACATTTGTCTTTCTCCCACATGTTCAATGGACTTAGTAAACCAGTGTGTATGTGGCCCAGTATCTTAGGCTGACAATATTAACCTTTCATCTCTTGGTTTGAATTCATCTCTACTTAACCATTCCTGTGTTCTTTCCTGATCAACATGAGGTTCTTACAGAAGCTTTCTATACTTGCAGCTATATTTATGCTTTTTCCACATCTCTTGCCTTCTAATCTGGTCCTTCACCTTATATTCTTTCTTTTGTTTTTTGGCACATTCAGTTGCTGCCTGATTTTTATCTACTGGTTTGAATTCCATTCCTGCTTGACGCCAATATGCTTCTGCTAAATTAAGCAGAGAAATCATCTTAGATTTTTTCTCCTCATGTTTCAAAACTTTCACTACATTTGGGTCTTGTAAGGTCAGCAGATGTGTGGAGTCTCTCAATTGCAAACCTGTACATGTAATTGTTAGAAAAATCTATACATGCTGCTTAGAAAATATATTTACATACATGCTGCTTAGAAAAATATATTTACAATGTATGCTGCTTAGGAAGATGTGTATTCAAACATTCAAACACATATAAGTTGTGTGGTCAAATATATAGAGAAATGTGTGCTTTAGTTAGGAATAAATGTACTTAAATCCATAATAGAGAACAAAGCTTGAAAAGTAGTATGATATGTAATGCATTTAATTCTGTTTTACTAGAATAATAGTAGAAATAAACTTGCATATTATTGCTTGAAGCACAAGCTGCAGTGTAATCAGAAATTTGGCCTTGGCAGCGTTCAAGCACAGCCTGGCTCATGTCTTTCAAGTAAAGATTATTTTGCAAAGTTAGAAAATAATAAATCTGTTCACATGTGTATCTTCTTCCTGCTTCAACCAGAAGAATAGCCTTGTGCGCACTATCAGAGATAGTGTCCAGCTGGAATGGGACAAAGAAATGTATTAAAGAGACATTCATCCATTGTATTCGAGCTAATCTAAGAGCCTTGAATTGGCTACATCTTCAGGAGGTCATCGTGACTGACCAGGTGCTTGCAAGGCTGTAACATTCTCATGGGAAAAAGACTTTTTTGAAAAACACCATCTCAGCACTTTTTCATAAGTTACTATGATGTAAAGACCCTGTCACTGACCACGCCAGTGAGGTGGGCAAAACTGATAGTGACATGTATAAAAAATGGAGCCCTCTGTCAATAAACTAGACAAAATTCTGTACAAGTTTGTGTATGGTTTTTTGCCTCCTAATGTACATTAGAGCATAAGATACTCGAGTTCTCCTGCATTATTGTTTGTTATTGATTGACATTGTTTTTGAATAACTCAATGATTTTTACAGTCTGACTCTAACAAATTTATTTAACATTTTGGTCCTAATCGTGCCGGAATTCCCTTGGTAAGCTGCAGGTCAGAATATATAGGTGGTACCGAAATCTGCGCAGAAGAAGGAAAGACCTCCGACTGAATTGTCGTGTCTAAAGAGGCTGTCCACTTGTCTGATCTGTGGTCGAAAAGCGGAAAACTGGATCCTAAAAAGCATATCAAACATAAGCGGGAGGCTCGGGTAAGCAGAATTCCTCTCTTTGTTTTTGTTTTAGATCAGGGACCAGGTTACACTGTGCTATTGCTAAGGTTTGTGATAGCAGGGAGAGAGGTAGTCGAAGTATTGTATCTTGAGTCATAGATCAGGAAATAAACAAAGCAAAGTAAACAGTCATTCTAGACACTACTGTGAATACGGGGAATAAGATACCACGTGGTACAAGAAAAAGGGTTACGTAACAGTTCTTTTTTTTCTCTCTCTCTTCTTTTTTCTTTCTCTTTCAGAGACATGGGAAATGAATGCACTAAAGGGTCACGTGACCCGCCTCTAACAGAAGATGCAAAATACATGCAATTACAGAGAGCAGACAATGTGAGATATTTTTCAAAATGGGTTAACAAGTATGACTTTGATGGTAAATTAGATAAAATATCATTAGTAAAACTTTTGAAACAGTTAAAATCTGACGCAGAAGGTCAGGCAAAAAAACAACAACAGTTGGGCGTTCCTCAAGCACATAGGTGGATTGAGGAAGTGAACCGAAGGGAACAGAAAAATAAAAATGCAAAGGCATTATTTTTAGACAAAGAGGATAATAACATAATAGTAGCATCGGTCCCTCCCTACCACCTCCTCCGATGCCTTACTTAGGATAAGAAGCGGAGGGGCGGGCTGGACCCCCCCCACGTTACCCAGAGACAACAGGGATATTAAGACAACCATTTGTAAGAGAACCTATCGGGACTAGATCCCGAACACGCCAAACGCTTATAGATGTTCAACCAAGCGGAAGTTTATTAGATGAGAGTGAGGAAATCTGTCCATTAATAGAAGTACCAAACCCACAGGCAGGACAGGAGGGCCAGGCCTCAACTCTCTTAGTATATAGACCATGGACACGGAAGACATCCGAAAAGCTACAGAAGGAATTCCCCATCCAAAATTAACTTTGAGAAATTTCTACAGGATTTACAGGGCATGAGATTGAGTTACCACCTAAATGGGGAAGAGGTAGAAAGAGTAGTTAGACAAATTTTAGGTCCGGACTGGCACATGATTTGTGGCGCCTGGAATGCCCGTGACGCGCAACACAGGCCACTCCCACATAGTGACGCAGAACTAGATGCTAGATTGAAGGGTCTTACAGACCGCATTACTGAAAAATGGAAACCTAGGGCAGACTGGACTTGCATTAACCAATGCGTACAACAAGATAATGAAACAGTGGATGCATACTATGGTAGATTATTAGAATGTTTTAATAACCATAGTGGCATGCCTATTCCTGAAAATCAAAAGAATGATAGCTCATATGAACAGCAGTTAAAGAATGCATTTTTGAAAGGTTGTATTGCCCCTATCAATAGCTTCATCACGAAGCACATGATAGATCACCGAACAAGTAGGCTTCAAGCCTTGTTAGAGTATGCTAGACATGCCGAAAAACATTTTAACAGTAAAAAGAAAAAGAAAACGCAGGTCTTCACAGCTGAAGACGGTGCGGAAGTTTTTGTAGTACAAACAGCCAAGAAGGGTAAGCGAAATACTCAGGGTAACAAACGCTCTGACAGAAACTCAGAAATTTATGAGGACAGGAAGAAAAGAGGTGAATGCTTCAATTGCAGTAAGAAGGGACATTTGGCAAGGGATTGCAGGAGCAAGGCACCTGTGGAAAAAAAGGATAAGGAAGATGAGGATTGACTATATGACAGTTATGCTGCTCAGCAGTCACCAGGAGAGACTAATGAGCAGGAGAATAATGTAAATACCTTAGAAGAAACAAATGACATGCAACCGGATGTAGAAGTTGGGGAAAGTGAAGTTTTGGATTTGGCATTACTGAGCTTAGAGCTCTATTTAGCAGACACGAAACCGGAAGTTACACTTCTGGTGGAAGGAGAGAAGTCAATTTTTGTGTGACTCAGGAGCATCACGAACTTTGATACATCCTTCAAAGTTACCGGAACATTCTGAGTCACCTGATTACATATTAGTGAAAGCAGCAAACGGACAGCTGTACAGGGAACCACTTTCCCATGATATAGCAATAACTGACACCGTCTCAGGCATGACCCAAAGAAGTAAAATAGTACTTTCTGCCAAATGCCCCATGAACTTATTAGGAAGAGATCTTATGCAACTTTTTGGCATAGCAGTAGTCCCTACCATGAACGGTATGGAGGCACAGAGGCAAACTGATACTTTTGTAGTACGATCGGAGGGTGAGGCTTATTATTGGTACAGCCAGGATCTGGTTACAACCGGTCCAGGGGCGGTGACCAAGGAACTGATGAATGTAGCCACCAGCAAGGTGCTTCCCCTCGATGTTGATCAGCAACATTTATTACATTGTACCCTATATTATTGTAGCACATCAGGACCTGATAAAGAATATGAACAAAATTATTCAGGAATCCTGCAAATAGACTAATACTGCGGACTCTATACTGGGACACTGAGGGCAATGGCGTAGTGAGTTGTTCATTACCTCAGGAATTCTTGGAATTGTACAAATCCAATAAACTACCGCATGTTAGCCTAACCAAAAACAAGAATGTTAGGTGGGTAGATTTGGGTGATAAAGTGACAAAATGGGAGAAACTAACTGACTCAGAGTTATCGGACTTAGGAGTACAGAAACAAAAACTAAATTGGTTAACGCAAGCACGCCCAGCTGTACACCTACAACAGAGTGAAGACAGCTGACTGGCGTTTTTGATAGAAGAAGAAGAAAAAGCTTTGAGCGAAATACCAAATGTCCTTTGGTCAACAGGAAAATCAGATGTAGGACTTATTCGAACAGCAGGGCCAGTAGTTATTACACCAAAATCGGCCTTTAGACCAAGGAAAAAACAATATCCTTTAAGCAAGGATGCAGAACAGGGAATCAAACCTATCATAATGGCATTACTTAAGAAAGGGATACTGGTAGAATCCCTAGATTCACCATGTAATACTCCTCTATTTCCTGTAAAAAAAGCAAACGGGGAATGGCGGATGGTACAAGATTTACAGGCTGTAAATGATGCGGTAATACCAAGGGCACCTACGGTGCCAGACCCACATACCTTGTTAAATGATTTGAAGCCGCAACAAAAATATTTCACCGTGGTAGATATTAGCAATGCGTTTTTTTCAATACCTATCCACCCTGACAGCCAGCATTGGTTTGCATTTACATTTCAGGGCAAAAGGTATACGTACACCCGACTACCACAGGGATATAGTGAAAGTCCAACAATATTCGCACAAGAGATGGCTAGCAACCTGGCGGGGTTTTCTCCACCAGGGGGCAGCCAAGTACTACTTTATGTAGATGACATCCTGCTTGCAGCCCCTACCCAGCAGCAGTGTAGGGAAGATACAATAGCATTGTTGAAATTCTTAGCTGAGCAGGGGCATAAAGTGAATAAACATAAATTGCAACTTTGGAAAGAACAGGTTAAATACCTGGGATATGTGATATCCAAAGAAGGCAGAACATTGGATGAAGATAGGAAAACAGCTATCTTACAAGCACCTAGACCAACTACCAAGAAGGAAATGATGTCCTTCTTGGGGACGACTAATTTTTGTCGAAGTTGGATACCGAATTATGCTTTAGAAACGGCTCCATTGGCTGATTTAATATTTAAAACACCAATGGCAGCACAAGAAACACTACACTGGACTCCGGAAGCAGAAGCAGCCTTTTGCAGACTAAAGCAACTGATAGTTTCATCATTAGTTCTAGGGCTTCCGAATTACCATAAGAGATTTTTTCAAACTGTAGATTGTAGGCAGGGATATATGACGTCAGTACTGACGCAACAACATGGCGGCAAGCAACGCCCCATAGCTTACTATTCATCACAGTTAGATCCGGTGGCATGATCATTACCACCCTGCGTACAAGCAGTAGTCGCAGCAGCTATGGCAGTGCAAGCTTCAGCCTCAGTGGTATTGTTTCATCCTCTCACGTTGAGAGTACCTCATGCAGTTGCGATAATTTTACTGCAAGAAAAATAGCATTTTATCCCCTGCCAGACATCTTTCTTGCATGACCATACTATTGAGTCAACCCCATATGACAATTGAACGTTGCACAACATTAAATCCATCGACATTACTTCCGATTCCTGTGGATGGCACACCACACAGCTGCCTACAGGAAATGGAACAAATAACCACACCCAGACAAGATCTTACTGATGTACCTTTAGCGGCAGAGGTGACATTTTTTGTGGATGGGTCCTGTAGACGAGGTCCTACAGGAAAAAACCTAGTGGGTTATGCAGTAGTGACTGATGACGAAATCGTAGAAGCACAACCCCTGCAACATAACCTGTCAGCTCAAGCAGCAGAATTGATAGCTTTGACACGTGCTTGCACTCTAGCAAAAGACAAATGTGTTAACATATATACTGACAGTCAGTATGCCTTCTCTACAGTGCATGTCTTTGCACAACAATGGAAAAACAGGGGAATGATAACATCTACTGGCAAGCCGATTAATCATGCACAATTGATTTTGAACCTGTTAGATTCTATTCAGTTACCCACTAGAATAGCTATCTGTAAATGTGCAGCCCATACCAAACAACAAGATAGAATTTCAAAAGGGAATGCTCGGGCTGATGCAGCTGCGAAGCAAGCTGCCTCAGACCCAGAAACTGTGCTTTTAAATGAAGAACTACAACCTTCTGAGACTCTAGATTTAGAAATGTTAAAAACAATGCAGACATTAGCTACAAAAGCAGAAAAGCAAAAGTGGATAAAACGAGGAGCAATCCTTGAAGAGGGACTGTACATCTCCAAAGAGAAAAAGCCCATATTGCCATCTAATTTATTTAGATATGCAGCTTTGTTGAGTCATGGGCAGAGCCATGTCTCAACAGGGGGGATGGTACAGTTAGTTAACAAAACATTCCAAACATACGGATTTACAATTATACACAAAAATTTTGTGCAACATGTCATATTTGTAGCAAACATCATGCACAGGAGCATTTAAACCAAGCGAGGAGCTTTCCAACACCACCCTATCCGTTCCATACTATTTGTATGGATTTCATAGAACTGAATAAATGTGAAGGGAAAAATACTGTTTAGTGATCATAGATATGTTTTCAAAATGGGTAGAAGCTTTTCCAACCAGGAATCCGGATGCAGCAACAGTAGCAAAAGCCCTAGTGAAAGAAATCATTCCTAGATTTGGCATACCGGAAAGAATTTATAGTGACAATGGAACACATTTTGTAAATCAGACAATTCACCAGCTTGGGAGATTTTTTGGGATTTCTTTGAAGAACCATTGTGCTTATCACCCTCAGTCAGCAGGACTGGTGGAGAGGTACAATGGAATTTTGAAAAACAAGTTGAGAAAATTAATGAGTGAGACTCAGAAGACTTGGATTTGCTGTCTGCCTTTAGCACTGCTGAGCATGAGAACTGTTCCAAATGTAAAGGGCTTGACCCCTTTTGAGATAGTGTTTGGAAGGGCATATTGTGTGCCACAATGGAAGGCCCTCATGCCCGCAGAGCTGGAGGCCGATGGCTCATTAGCTAGTTATATGAAGAAATTGTTAACAAATAAGACTGTTTTGCAGTTGAACTCTTTTTCAGATAAACAAGAAGCAAAACCGGAGGCCGTGCTGACCCCGGGGTCCTGGATTTGGCTGAAAATCATAAAAAGAAAGAACTGGGCGAGTCCAAAGTGGGAAGGTCCGTACCAGGTACTATTGGCAACACCTACTGCAGTAAAATTGCTGAGAGATCATCTTGGGTTCATTTGACACACTGCAAACCTGTCAAGAAATTTAGTCTGGATAAACATCTTTTAACTGACATACCACAAGAACAGGATGGCCAGAGGCAGAATGAATAAAATGTGAAACAACCCCAGAGACATTGGTTCACTGGCCTACTGATCATACACTTATTAACTATGTTTGTAGTAACCTTTTTGTTGTTATGGTTTTTCTTGCATATAACTACGGAAGTGAAATTAATAAACGTGATGAAGGACTGGCTATAGACTGGCACCCAAACTTTAACACATACCTGGCTATGAAACGAGTCTATGTAGAGACTATGAACGTTTCAAATTGCTGGGTTTGTACTGCAATACCCACAGCATATGGAGGACTTTTGATGTCTGCTGTCCCCTTGGGGAGAAATGAAACTTGGGAAAACCTATTATTTGATACAGGCACTGTGAGATCACAAGACAAAGTGGCATTATATTTGCCTGTTACTCAGAAAGGAATTGTTTGTTTTGTTAAAATGATACACTCCAGGTTGGTTGGAGTAACTGTAACATAACTGTGTCTTACAAATGTTATATAAAACCTGTAGACCAAGGTACTAGTTGTAGCACGAATTATGGTTCATACTTAAGCTTGATGAAAACAACATTGAGAGATGTGCAAAAAACTCCTGAAATATATAGACAATTATCTGTTATAGATAAGAAAATGTTTCATTCAGGGTTAACCCGCATCAGTACAAAAGTAGAAAACTGTTATTTTGTTTGTGGGAAAAAGGCCTATAAATGGTTACCTGAGAATTGGTCCGGCAGTTGTTTTTTGGGTTATCTGGTTCCAGCCATAAGACATACTGCAGAGTTGCCCCTGGGTAAAATACGTAATGTGAGGAACGTAGCTCAGCAAGCCGAAAATACAGTCAGAAAACCTACTAATCCAGTGGGTAAGATCGAAGCAAGCTGGAAGGATCATTCGGCTGTGAAGGACAAAGAAAAGTTGACCCATATGGACTTGGGTGACAGTGTTATATCCTGGGCTGGGATATTCCCAACCTACGGAGCAGTCAAATCGATTTGGGAACTGAGGAAATTGTCAAAACTCCTCGAAGTAATGAGCAATGCGACTTTTTCCGCTCTTGAACTTGTGACTGATGAAATGAATGCAATGAGAACAGTTGTATTACAGAACCGAATGGCTCTTGACTTCACCCTAGCGGCGAGAGGTGGTACGTGCGCGCTTATCAAAGAAGAATGCTGTGCGTACATTCCAGACAACCAGCATGAAATCAATGATCACCTGGAGGTAATACAGCAGGTGTCAGCAATGGCAGAACCAGGCCCAAACCCACTGACAAACTTTTTCCAGAATCTGTTTGGGGGGTGGGGGTCGGTCCTTATGAATATTCTGATTGCAATTTGTGTAGTACTGCTCATAATTGGAGCATGTGTCTGCTGCGGGATACCCTGTGTGAAAAAATTAGTTAAAGACCTAGTTGACGTATCTGTAACTGAAACTATGTACCAGGATATGGAATTGAATTTGTTAATACCAAGTGAAAGCCTATCTGAAATATAAAACAGATGACTTACTTAGCTGAAAACCCTTGAAAGGGAAAGGCTGAGGAATGAAATAATATTGTTTATGTTTCAAATAGAATGAAATGCATTAACAGGAGGGAGAATGTTAGAAAAATCTATACATGCTGCTTAGAAAATATATTTACATACATGCTGCTTAGAAAAATATATTTACAATGTATGCTGCTTAGGAAGATGTGTATTCAAACATTCAAACACATATAAGTTGTGTGGTTAAATATATAGAGAAATGTGTGCTTTAGTTAGGAATAAATGTACTTAAATCCATAATAGAGAACAAAGCTTGAAAAGTAGTATGATATGTAATGCATTTAATTCTGTTTTACTAGAATAATAGTAGAAATAAACTTGCATATTATTGCTTGAAGCACAAGCTGCAGTGTAATCAGAAATTTGGCCTTGGCAGCGTTCAAGCACAGCCTGGCTCATGTCTTTCAAGTAAAGATTATTTTGCAAAGTTAGAAAATAATAAATCTGTTCGCATGTGTATCTTCTTCCTGCTTCAACCAGAAGAATAGCCTTGTGCGCACTATCAGAGATAGTGTCCAGCTGGAATGGGACAAAGAAATGTATTAAAGAGACATTCATCCATTGTATTCGAGCTAATCTAAGAGCCTTGAATTGGCTACATCTTCAGGAGGTCATCGTGACTGACCAGGTGCTTGCAAGGCTGTAACATTCTCATGGGAAAAAGACTTTTTTGAAAAACACCATCTCAGCACTTTTTCATAAGTTACTATGATGTAAAGACCCTGTCACTGACCACGCCAGTGAGGTGGGCAAAACTGATAGTGACATGTATAAAAAATGGAGCCCTCTGTCAATAAACTAGACAAAATTCTGTACAAGTTTGTGTATGGTTTTTTGCCTCCTAATGTACATTAGAGCATAAGATACTCGAGTTCTCCTGCATTATTGTTTGTTATTGATTGACATTGTTTTTGAATAACTCAATGATTTTTACAGTCTGACTCTAACAAATTTATTTAACAGTAATCAATTTCAAGGAGGGCTATCTTTCCTTTGGGACAGGAATATATAATCTTGGTATACACTGATTTTTATAAATCATTTCTTGAGCATGAAGCATCCTTGTTTTCCTACCTAATCTATGCAGCACGTTTTGGGGCCAGTCAGTCACTCCAAAACTGTAAGTTAGGACAGAAGGAGCAAACTGGTTTATAGCTTGGATTTTGTTCCTAGATGTCAGCGCTTCTAAAGTATTCCTTACTAAGTTTTGTTCGCATTTGTTCATTTTATTGTTGATCCTTCATCAGTTCACAAATATTTATACACTCCCTCTTGTTCACATTTTTATATCACATTCTTGTCCCAGACTGA
Organism: Protopterus annectens; assembly: GCF_019279795.1. Lineage (NCBI taxonomy): Eukaryota > Metazoa > Chordata > Ceratodontiformes > Protopteridae > Protopterus > Protopterus annectens. Next base: position 201,181,454 of record NC_056743.1, read on the forward strand.
TGTTTTCTTGGTGCTGCAGTTTTCCTGCTTTAAAGGTTGCTTTTGCACACTTAAGACCAAATGACATTCTTATATCATTTGAAAAAGTTTTGACAGCCTACAGATATGCTTTCATTTCCTCATCTGATGAGCTATACTGTTTTAAATCATCGACAGAGAAGATAAGTATTTACACTTTGTTTTTTAGAAGCCAAACTGTAGCCATGGCCTAAGTTAAGTAAACAGCTTAATGGGTTAATGGCAAGACAGAATAGCAATGGTGACAGTCGCCCTGGAATATCCCCTTTTGAATTTTTATCCCTGGGATAATCTGTACTTTATCATGGCTTAATTGCAAAGTGGTCTGCCACTGTTTCATGGTCACTTTAATATAGTTGATCAGCGTAGAGTGTATCTTGTATATATTTAAGCACTCTTTTATCCATGGTTGTGGGATACTATCAAATGCTTTTTTATAGTCAATCCATGCCGTACTTAAATTCTTCCCCTTTTTACAGTTCTCCAGTGACTTTAACAACAAATGATCCTTTGTTCCATGACTTTATTTTCCTTTTGTTCTACTGCCATAACTGAGTTTTCATCTAAATGACTGTAAACATTGTTGGCATCAATTTCAGTGTATAGTTTGTACGTCGTTGAAAGGCAAGTTATTGGTCTATAATTTTTAGGGTAGCTTGCAGGTTCACTCTTAAGGAGCATTGTTTTGTCTGTTGTTAGCCTGGTTGGTGTCTGTTAGGGGGGTGCATATAAATAGTTCTTACTCATGGCTAAATCTTCGTGCAAAGATGTTAATACTTTTGACCAAAAGTTAGGTACTGCATCTGGGCCTGGGGTTTTCCAATTAGTGGCTTTTCTTTTATTTCTTCTATCCATTAATCATCTTTGTTCCACAGGATCTTCATATATACTTATCCAAATGCATCTACTTCCTCTTTTTTGGCGTTTGTTCAGTTCTTTTTACCTTCTTTCGTAATTCTCTATAAAACATTTTTGGGTCATCAATAAGTTGCTTATTTTGTGCTTTTCCTTTATATTTATCTGTGTATCGTCTAAGTTTTTCCACTTGTGCTGAAATTTTTAGATTTGTGATGGTGTATGATAGATCCTGGCCTGTTCTAATATTGTGCATTACTTTAATCACATCTAGCTTTCTTAGTATTTTTGTTGATCTATTTCCTCTTCTATAGTCTTCTAAGAGTGACACTTCTTGTCTTAATTGCTTTATAGTTTTCTCTATTCAATACTTCCATGATGGTATTCAGTTTCTCCCCTTCCTTTCCCTCACTACCCTATGTTTTTGTGATAGAACTTTATCAGTTATTAATTTAGCAGCACAGTAGTATATCCTGTTTACTTCTGTTATATCACATGGATCTCTATGGACAGTCCTAATTACTGCATTCATTTGTTTCATCAGACTTCTGACTTTTTGGGTTTTATTTACCTTTTGCAGTCTATTTCTCTCATTGATCTTAATATATCTATCTTTGTCTATTAAATCAAGCAACTCTTCACATAGCTAATTTTCTTCCAAGCTGAGGGCACATCCATTGTTTTCCATTTCCTGGGGGCATTCTACAGAAAGTTTTAAAGCCTCTTCTTCCAGTGGCACATTCTCTTCAATTTCATCCTGTGCCATCTGTTGCTCTGTCATATGGGAACTCACTGGCCTATCACTCCTCAACATTGACTGCATCAGAGTTTCCACAGTTTCCTGTTCCTTTCCTTGCTGTCTAGCTTCAATGTTTATACTGATTTTCTGTGGAACACTCCAAAATATCTTGATATGGCACCTGACTGATTACTGTTCCACTGGTTTCCACTTAATTTGGATATCCATTGCTCTATCCTGTTGTGTTGCTTTCTGCATTCGATTTTCAGATGAAAAACTTAAGTCTGAAAGATGAAATCTTAACAAGTAACAGCCTAGGACAGAGCCCTGTGGGGCACCCTGACTGCAATTAAGAATTTCATCTGTCCAATTGCTGTATCCTATTTGGAATCCATGCATCTATCTAGCTTATCAAGAGTAAATCAATACCTAGTTCAAATGCTGAAGTTAAATCTATATAAATTACACTGCAGCACAATTTTTCATTTATAGCTGTTATATTGTTATAGGTTCATACTAGGCTATCTGCCCTAGGGCATTTATAAGCCTAGCCAGTGTGTGTTTGGCTTTCGCCACCCATTTTAAATTAATTTTGCTAAGCCCTTTTTCGAGGTTAGTATACTGTGCCTCTGTCTAACAGTGACACAGAAGTGATACCCGGGGTAAACCTACGATCTCCATTCCACTCATCAAGATTCCTCTTGAAGAGAGTCAATGAGGGACTCTGCCTAACCTGGACTGGGATTTTATTCCAGAGTGAAGGGAGCCTCTGGGTTATGAATCTGTCCCTCCAACATGTCCTATTTATTTCAGTGCTGCGGTTCAAGTTTCTCGAGCACGTAGCTCGATGGGATTTGGATTTTCTGAGGTGCAGCATGTCCATTAATTCCGGGTTGGACATGGCTTTATACGTCAGGCACAGATCGCCTCTGAGCAGGCAGTATGCCACTGAGTAGAGTGGAGTTTCTTTAACCGGGCAGCATATGGCATCTGTTTGAGCCCTTTGATCCTCTTGGTGAGGTACTTTTGGGGTCTTTCCAGTTGCTGCAGGTGTCTGGTAAGGTGCATCCCAAAAGGGGCATTGTACTCAATTATGGGCCTGATGAGGGATGAGTAAAGAGGCACGATGACCTCCCCTGATCTACATGTGAATCCCTTCATGATTAGGTGGGCTATATAAAATGTTTTTCTAACTACTTTGGCCACGTGGTTGTCAAATGAGAGATTGCTATCAACTTGGGTCCCCAGGACCCTAATTACGTCTTCTGTACTTAATGGATTACCACCTATGTGGTAATTTGTGGGCAATTTGTTTTTGCCAAAGGGGATGACTATACACTTTTTTGGCGTTTAGCTTGAGGCCATGGCTCTGGCACCAGTTGTCTTTCTATGAGGCCCTTTTGGAGGATGCTTGTGTTGGCTGGAGAGTCGATTATGGTGCCCAGTTTGCAGTCATCTGCGAACTTGGTCAGCCACAGTCCTTCCATGTTGGCCTGTACCTCCTAGAAATATATACTGAACGAGAGGTCCCAGGACTGAGCCTTGTAGGATGCCACTTGTAACTGGTTTGGAGTCTGACATGGCTCCGGCAATTCTAACCATGTGGGTTCTGTCCTTGAGCCAGTTTGCAACCCATCTAGTGACACAGGGGTTTATATTTAAGCTGGTGAGCTTATCTATAATGCTCGAGTGGGGTATTGTATCGAAGGCTTTTGCGAGGTCCAGGTAGGCTGTGTGGATCACCTTCCCCTCGTCAATGGCCTTGGTGACTGTTTCAAAGAAATCAACCAGGTTTAAGAGGCAGGATCTGCCCTTAACAAAGCCAAACTGGGTAGGATCCAGTGTCTGTAGGTCCCCAATATCTTTATTTATGAGGTCCATGATGATCCTTTCCATAGCTTTGCAGTCCAAGCTAGTCAGGCTTATGGGGCGATAGTTTCCAGGATCCGTTGAGGCACCACCTTTGTGGAGAGGGACCACTGTTGCTGTACGCCACTCTTTGGGTACATATCCTGTAGTAAGGCTGAGATTGAACAGTAGTTTTATGTTTGGGTTTAGCTCTTCTTGGAGTTCATGTAGGATGCAGCCCGGGACACTGTCTGGTCCCATTGATGCTGCGTTTTTTGCTTTGGAGAGGGCGGCTCTTACCTGAGCATATGAGATGTCAGGGGGGCAGCACTCTGCTGGGATAGATATTTGCCCTTTTGGTGGGGAGAAGTTTGCACTGAACCTGTCAGCTAGGATGTTGGCAATGTCTGTGGGTTTGGTGTATTTTTTGTCATTTTGGACTAATTCTGAGCATATCTGGGAATTCCCACCCAGGTTCCTAACATAACTAAAGAAAGCCTTGTGATTATCCTTAGTGTCCTGTGCAATTTTCCTCTCGAAGCTGGCCTCAGACGATTTTATGAGTGCCTGTAGTTTTTTGCTAATACTGATCAGAGATGCCTTCCCTTTTTGGGATTTTGCTCTATCATGTAGTAGCTTCCTCCTTCTATTGTATAGTTTGTTTATGGCTGGGGTCCACCAGACAGGATGTCTGCCTTTGGAGGATTGGGTCTTGGTTTTATTTGGGATTGCATGATCCATGCATTCCTGAAGGTGTTCATAGAATGTGTTTATACAGGATTCTGCGGTCTGGGCCATATTTTTCACAGGCCCGGGGGCTTTGAAGGATTCCACCTTGGTTTTGAGGAGTGTGAAATTTGCTTTAGAGAAGTTTTTCACTGTGGTTTTCTGAGCAGGGGGTGAGGTTGGGATGTGAATATCCAGTGAGATTAGTTTATGGTCTGATCTTACCAGTGAGGGATATACTTCTGGTCTGGAGCATAGAGTCCCCATGTTGGTGATGATCAGGTCCAGTATGTTTTCCCCTCTTGTGGGAGTGGTAACAAGTTGTTCCATAGCATTTGAGTTTATAAATTCTAGGAACCTTTGGGCTAGGGTGTTGGAGGTAGAGTAATGCTCCCAGTCTATGTTTTGGTAGTTGAAGTCGTCCAATATAATGGTGTTTGGAGAGACCTTCATATTTTCCAGTGTTCTCAGGAAGGCTGAATGGGGTTTCTGGGTTTGAGAGGGTGGTCTGTAGCAGGCTATAACTGGAAGGCAGTTTTACCCACTGTTAGTTGCACATGGATAGTCTCTGATGCTTCGTGCTGTGCCACCAACCTGGAGGTGTGGGTATCTTTGACGAATATTGATACTCCCCCTCCTTTTGTGGTTCGGTCCAAGTTTTGGGGTTGAAAAGCATGGTATGAGGTATAACCTGGTAGTGCTGGGGTGCTCTTGGGAGCCTTGAACCAGGTTTCTGTTACTGCACAGATATCAATGTTCTCCATGCTAAGGAGAGTTTCGAGTGCATGCATCTTGAGGTTTAGACTTCTGGCATTGAGTAGCATTACTCTTAGTTTCTTATCCCTTGTGATACCTATGGAGGTGGGTTTGTCTTTTGAGCCTTGCCTAAAAAAGGCAGTATGGGGGTAGCAAGAGCCTTTGCCAATATCCGAAAGCCCAGGGGTGACAGGTGCAAGCCGTCCCTAGCAAAGCATCGTGGCTTGTCGAGCATGTCATCCCAGGCTGACAGGCATTGGATCCCCTTTGAATGACACCAATACTTAAGCCAATTGTTGAAATTGATCATTTTGTCTTCATATTGTGGCATCATTCTTGGTGAGGGTAAGATGCTACTCAAGGTCAGGGCCATACCGGCCTGGGCTACATGCTCAGAGAGCTCCTCTGTCTCTTTTCATGTAGTCCAGGGAGGTACATCTCAGGTCATTCACACCAGCATGGACAATGACTGAGTCATATTTGTACTTGCCTTGGAGTGACCTGAATACTTGTGTTATGTGGCAGATCCTAGCGCTCGACAGGCAGCTCACCGTGACCTTCTCCTTGCTCAGACTGGTGAGCGGGACGTCAGTGTGCCTGACGATAGTCACCTATTACAAGTGTATCAGGTATGGTGTTTAGCCTTAAGGGCTGTGACTGTTTGGCACACTGGCTTTGTGAGCTGTGTGTTGCACGTGTTTTGTTTTGGGGTAGCAGTACTGCTTTGGAGGTCTGTGCTGCTTTGGCAGATTTTTATTTAGAGCCTCCGAGTATGTTTTTGTGTGTTTGTGTTTGGTTTGCTGTTGTGGTAGGTCTATGTGAGACTGGAATTGTAGTGAGTGTGGTTTCCTTTTCCTCCTGACTGGTTACGCCAGTACTGAGTTGAGAGAGCTTAGCCTCCAGTTTGGTTATATGGTTGCATCTCTCACATGTGTTGGAATTTGTTGGGAGGAGGAGAGGGCTGTCCGTGTACATGAGGCAGTTGTAACATTGCCTCAAGATTCACAGATTCACCAGCTGGACCGGAGAGGAGATTGACAACTGACCCTTGGACATGCTAGAATAGTATTGGGAATTCCTTTATAATTGAAAAAAGGGCCAATGGGGAACAAGGTACTCAAGGGGAGTTTGTGAGGGTGTAGTGCTTTTAATTTTTTAGTGCTGACATATACTTGCTTTAGTGAGCAAGTGCCAGGTAACTTAAATGCAATGTGTTACAGGTAACTTAAATGCAAAAATGACAAACAGTAACTTTCTTTCAAGTGAAACAAGGAAATAAGTACAGTAAGCAATGCAGATATCACTAGGGATCCACATAAGCACTGAAAAGCCACGTTTTAGGTGGAATTAGCATTTCAGGGAAATAACAAGCAAACAAACAACAAGCATACAAACAAAGCTAGATTCAGCAAGCCTGGATCTAGTCTATGCTACAGCAAACAAGGTGTACCAGTTTCAGTAAGAAACCGTTCAAATATGCAGGCACTATAAGCCTTTAACCAGAAATTCCCAGCTCAGAAGGGCTGAGTCCAGCCTCGCCTCCCACAAGACTGCAGACCACAAACCTTCTTAATGTAAAATAACTGGCCTGAAGCCCAAGTGCTTAAACCAGAACCAATATATTTTTAGAATAACAGACACTGAGCCCTCAATCAGCAGTTCCCAACTTAGAAGGATGTAAGCTACCTGTCCTGCCACCACAGTGCAGGCCACAAACCTTCCTAATGTAAAACAACTGGTCTGAAGCCCAAGTGCTTAATCCAAAAGACTTAGAATGATAGCTACACTTTAATCAAGTTACTACCAAGCAGTAATAAATACAACTGAATACTTTAAAGAATGCCTGGATTAGTGCTCAAGTTATACAAACAAAGCTAGATTCAGCAGGCCTGGATCTAGTCTATGCTATAGCAAACAAGGTGTACCAATTTCGGTAAGAAGCAGTTCAAATATGCAGGCACTATAAGCCTTTAACCAGAAATTCCCAGCTCAGAAGGGCACAGTCCAGCCTCTCCTCCCACAAGAGTGCAGACCACGGACACTCTTAATGTAAAATAACTGGCCTGAAGCCCAAGTGCTTAAACCAGAATTAATACACTTTTAGAATAACAGACACTGAGCCCGCAATCAGCAGTTCCCAACTTAGAAGGATGTAAGCTACCTGTTCTGCCACTACAGTGCAGACCACAAATCTTCTTAATGTAAAACTGGTCTGAAGCCCAAGTGCTTAAACTAAAAGGCTTAGAATGAGTTACACCAAGCAGTAATAAATACAATTGAGTACTTTTAAGATGATGCAAAAGCAAAATAAAGTAGGAAGAAACACAAATACAGTAAAAGCAGATAAAATTTTTATTTTTTTTCACAACTGAACTTCTTGGGTAACAGGAGGTTGAAACCTGAGACCGCTTTTAAGAAAGAAATCTCAAAAGAACCAATGAGTTGCTTAGTCTAAGCTGTAGTCCAGGTGACCTCAGTCAGCCAATGACCTCAAACAATTCTCTCTCACTGAAATGCCTGATGGCTTTGGCTAAACCAAGATGTCCCTGAATATGTGCTCAGACACACAGCCTCCACAAACACTAGGCCCAAATACAAGCCTGAATATGGAAATGCTACAAATATCCCCACTACTTAGAACAAACTGCAAAAATGTTTCTCACAGCTGAAAAGCAGCAGTGAGCCTTTAAATGAAAGTTTTAAACAGCTAAAGGAGCCTCTAGAAAAAAGAGTTTAACTGCAACAAGTTATCAGAAACAAACAACCCAACAGATGCTTAATAAAAGTGGACAATTTCCAGTTAATACCTCACACACAGTGAAACTAGCTAGAAAAATACACAGTACACAAAAGTGCTATAAATAACAAAGAAATAAAGAACAAAATAAACAAACAGGATACTTAATGTTATATATTATAGCTCCGAGTTTCCTCAGTGTCCTTCCTTCGATTAGCTCAGTGTAGAACATTGTTACAGGTGGTAATAGTTCTAATTATTATCCAATATTACTTTCTGCATTATTTTTCCACAACATGAAAATATACTTAAGGGTCTACAAGACTGGATTTGTCCTACTCCCCTTTCCCTTAAAGACAGGTTTAATAAGCACATGACTCCAATCTTGAGGAATCTCCCTATATTTTTATGACCTAATAAATAGTAGATATAATGGTACTATAAGTTGTCTCAGGTCATTACTACTTAATCAGTCTACCCCCAGTGCTTTGTTTGGATCCAGTTTGCATAGTTATTTTTCAATATAATTTAATTTGATTCCAGTATCTGAGGTTAACTGGATATTACTAGAACAACCTATCACCCCCTTTGTGGAGCCAAACTGATTTGCATACGATTTTGTAAATATATCAGTCTATAATCTGTTGTGAATAAGAACAAATTTGAGTCTACATACATTTTATAAGTTTGTATGTCCTTACTCTTTCCATATCTTATGTAGCTATAAAATATTTCCCTATTATGCTCAATATCTTTTATATAAATTTTCTTCAAATGTTTCTTGATCTTGTCTCACACTATACTTGATGTCTGTCCAGCTTATTTCAGTTTTCAAAGTTGTAGTTTGAACTCTCTTCTATTTCTTATATTTTTTTTGTTTCTCACCTTAATCGGGTATCTTGTTTTAATGGGAATATGTCCCCCTGACAATATGCCTAGATTCTGATGTTAAACATTTAGTTTTGATTTTTTTGCACTTGAGCAATTTCTCTTTCAAAACGTTTTACATTCCTTCTGCAGCTTTTCCACTGAACGCATCACTCCAATTACTTTTACATTGTGATTGTTTTCCCATATAATCTGTAATTAATACTCTGTGCATTGGTTTAGATTTCAGTTTGGCAGAATTATCTAGCAACAGACTAACCTTTATAACCCCATGATCACTGCAAATCAGTGGTAGTAAAACTTGACATAAAGTTAAAGTAACTTCTTTAGGAACACAGTGTCTAGTATGTTCCTGTCCCTGGTAGATTTATTTTTGCAATCTGAAGCAATAGCTGTTCATAAAAATATGTTGTGAATAATTTCTTTACTAATGTTGTTGAATAAATATTCCAGTCTGTTTCTGGTAAATTTAAATCCCCAGCCACTATTATTCTTCCCTCCTGTGTTTCATGCAAAGAATGTATGAATTCCTCTAGGTCAACACTTGACTTTACTGGTCTTTACACAATTGTTATGTTCCAGGATTAAACAAATAAACTGGGCGGAAGAAACAAACAATCCAAAACATAACAGGAGCCCAACAGTAGTCAGCAGAAAAAGATGTTAATCCCAAAAAAAACTTTCTTTTAACGTAAAGTCAATTTAATAAAATTTTTTCTCACGTTTTCGTCACTTTAAGTAACTTCTTCAGACACACAGACAAACAGCAGTTACACAGTTTCTACAGCATTTAAACCATGTAGCATGAAGTCATGTGACTAATAGCAATGAATTAAAGGTGCAGAGCACAATAATTCAAAAACTATTAAAGTAAATCTTAAAACTTACATACTACCTCAAATAAAAAGTGTGTATGCAATCAGTATACAATATACAAGGATTATATTAATGTCATTAGTAAAAAGTTAAAAATACACTATTGTGTAAGATTTCTTAATTTAAGCAAACATGAAATATTACAATTCTCATTCAAACCAAGCAAGCAGAAAGCATTAAGTGCTAACTGCCATTCTAGTTCTCATACCTGTAATAGTACTGGATAATGAGCCACCTCTAATGTCAGGAAGTACCTGATCAATAGCTTGGAACGTGAAGCTATGTCCACCATTTGGTGAAACATGTTTTGCTAAAGCATTTTCTGTTTTATTTTTGCTAATCGCATAAGAGTGTTCGTAAATTCTCTCACGAAGCTTCCTGTCAGTTTTCCCTAAATAGAAAGCCGGACATAAGGTACAGGAAGCTAAGTAAACAACACTCTTGGACTCACATGCTCCACACATAAAGGTTCCACTAAGTCTAGAAGTAGGTTTAGTGCTTTTAATTTCAAAAAAAACTTTTTAAATTAGTGCCTCTTCTATAAACAATACTGGGTGACTGGCCAAGTCTGTCAACTAGAGAAGAGCCTTTATAAAGGAAATTCCAATTTTTGTGGAGAATTAATCTAAGTTGGTCACTGTCTTTACTAAAAGTGGTTATAAAAGTATTGCATAAAGAGGTCTCCCTAGTTTGCTGAGTCATTGAAGGTTTTATAAAGGTAACCAAGTCACTGTTTGGTGACACTGTAGTTCAAATGGCAACCTGGCTAGGGGGTGACTCTACCAGGTTAACATCAATGACAACGGAAGGTGAGGTCAAGAGTGGTTGAACTATACCTCTACTCCATTTGTTTACGATTTCTTCAGTTGAGTCATTTATTAAATAAGTTTCACCAAACAGTGACTTGACTTATAGAAGAGGCACTAATTTAAAAAGTGTTTTTGAAATTAAAAGCACTAAACGTACTTCTAGACTTAGTGGAACCTTTACGTGTGGAGCATGTAGGATGTGTAAATACATAAAAACAGGTAATTCCTTTAGAGTATTGAACACATGTAAATTTTACATCAACCATAAGTTGAATTGTGAGTGGAAGAGTGTTGTTTACTTAGCTTCCTGTACCTTATGTCTGGCTTTCTATATAGGGAAAACGGACAGGAAACTTTGTGAGAGAATTTATGAACACTCTTATGCGATTAGCAAAAATAAAGCAGAAAATGCTTTAGCAAAACATGTTTCACTAAATGGTGGGCATAGTTTCACGTTCCAAGCTATTGACCAGGTACTTCCTGACATTAGAGGTGGCCCATATCCAGTACTATTACAGGTACGAGAACTAGAATGGCAGTTAGCACTTAATGCTTTCTGCTTGCCTGGTTTGAATGAGAATTGTAATATTTCATGTTTGCTTAAATTAAGAAATCTTACACGATAGTGTATTTTTAACTTTTTACTAATGACATTAATATAATCCTTGTATATTGTATACTGATTGCATACACACTTTTTATTTGAGTTAGTATGTAAGTTTTAAGGCTTACTTTAATAGTGTTTGAATTATTGTGCTCTGCACCTTTAATTCATTGCTGCTATTAGTCACATGACGTCATGCTACATGGTTTAAATGCTGTAGAAACTCTAACTGCTATTTGTGTGCCTGAAGAAGTTACTTTACTCAAAGTGACGAAAACGTGAGAAAAACTTTTATTAAATTGACTTTACGTTAAAAGAAAGTGTTTTTTGGCATTAACATCTTTTTCTGCTGGCAATTGTTGGGCTCCTGTTCTGTTTTGGTATGTTCCAGGATTGTCTATTTTACATTTTTTCCTGGCTAGTATCCAACTGGGCTGGCAGCCCATTTTCATTGGAGACCCAGGGAGAAAAGCTCCACATGAAACGAGATAAAATACAAAAATTACGTCAGAAAGACATAATACAATACTAGTTATATGCAATACAGGAAAGACAGATAAAATTCTTGCATTATACTGCAAAAATTATAAATGTAAACCATAGGGCTCTAGATTACCAAGTAAAACAGAAGACTGAAAGGCAATTGGCAGACTTAACTGATAAGGTGTGCATATATAGTGAAACAGAATGTAAATACATTGAACATTTTGGAAGCTGAACATTTCAGTGCATTACGTAGTGGGGAAAAAACAGATGTAATATTGAAGAAGAAACCAAGAGCAGTAAAGGAGAGGTGATGAAGACCAAAATAGGGGAGAGGAGTTATCCAGGGGGTCTACAGGGGCAAAGCCAGTTGCTGTTCAGATATTCTTTCATTTTTGTTTTAAATGAAGAGTAGCAGGTGCATTGTATGGTAAGGGAAAGAGCATTCCAGGACTTCGCTATTTTAAGTAGAGGGAGTCTCCATGGTATTTAGGTGACTGTTATTCTGAGCAGTGGCCTGTTGGAAGACCTAAGGGATCTGCAGTGAACCTGTAGTTGGAGCAGGGTTGAAACAGTAGAGCAGCTGTGAGGGTTATGAATGATTTTGTGGGTGAGAGTAAGTTGGTTTAAGGTTAGTAAGTTAGGAAGTTCTAGCCAATTTAGTTGTAGTAGAGCTGTACAATGGTGGGTTTTGTGGGGATGATTAGTGGCGAACTATGCAATTTTGTTATAGCAGGATTCACGGTTATGTAGGTCAGCTTTGTGTAAGTTGGTGAATATGTGAGAGCAGTAGAGAAGTGTAGAGAGAAGTTGTGATCTAGCTGTGGCTAGCCTGGCTTGGGGTGTGTTAGGTAGGGTTTGACTCTCTAGAGAGCACTGGGTTTAGATTAGACTCTTTTATAGTTACAGAAATGTGAATATCAAATTTAAGATGGCAGTCTATTGTGATTCCTAGGAGTTTGGCCTGGTTAGTAGGTTCAGTTTTGGTACCATTTGAGGAGTGAATGGAGAGGGGTAGGTAGTTGGACTTGGTAGTGTTGTTTGTGAAGATTATTAATTTAGTCTTGTTTGGGTTTAGAATGAGTTGGGGAGTGGATAGGAAAGTTTCAATTCCTTGGAACGCTTTTTGCATTTTTTCCTGTAGTGTTTGTGGGGTAGGGGCAGAGCAGATGAGATGTATCCATCTGTATATTGTATGATGGAGGCAAGCTGGGTTGCTGTTAACTTTATTAGTAAATATGATAAAGAGGAGGGGGCCAAGTATTGAACCTTGGAGTACACCAGTGGATACTGGCAGTAGAGGGGAGAGTTTGTTCTCCCATTTAGTAGCTTGTTGCCGGTTAGATGACTGCAAAACCATGACAGGGACGTTGGACTAAGATTGTATGTAGCAAGCTCGTTTAGTAGGAGTTGGTGGGAAATGGTTTCAAAGGCTTTTGACATGTCCAGGAAAATTGCAGACTAGTTGTCCAGTATTCATAAGTTGTTGGGTAGTATATGTGAAGGATAACAAGGCTGTGTTTTTGCTGTACTGGGGTCTAAAGCCATGCTGTGTACCTTTGACCTAGATGGGGTTTGGTTAGAGGAGTATAGGTGAGAGTTTGGGTGGTGGTTGTGAGTTGGAAGTGCATCATTGTTGGGACCCTGGGTTGGGATGGATGTCTGATAGTTTGATATCTTTAAGGGAGTGTAGTAGAAGGTTTTTAGTTTGGTTTGATGGTATCTAAATAAGGGCAGTTCAGTGTATGTTTTTTTTTGAGTCTTGAAGTATAGAGAAAAGAGTGGGAAGTATTGTATAGTTGTGGGCAGATGTAGCTATAATGATTGTCATAGTTAACACCAGTACTATAGATTGTGCTTCAACAAAGTATTAGTTTAAGGGTGTGAACACTAATGCCAACAAGCTTATTGTACGTTGTTTTATTTTTTTATATTTTATATTTTTTGCCCTAACAGATTTGTTTGTTTTTCAATTTAATTGTACTGGTTATAGGTCACATCAAAGATGGGAAAAGATTTGAAATGATTTATTGTGGTCTCATTTTTTTATATCATAAAAACTTGGCATTTTAACAGGGGTGTGTAAACATTTTAAATCCACTGTAGGAGAGAAGGGATGAGTAGGGTATTAGCTAGTTTTTTTCTGCTATATTTATCCATGAAGAGCTTATGGCGATATAGTTTGCATAGTTTGAAATGGGTTTTCTTTATTACATTCAGGATGTGTGGTTCATAAGTGAGTTTATTGTTATGCCTAGTAGCTTGGCTGTGTTTACTAACATTTCTGTGCCGTCTTTAGCAAGGATTTTGAAGTTGGTGTGAGATGATTTTGAAGAAAATAGTAAAAGTTTGGTCTTTTTGGAGTTTAGCATAAGTCGTGCATTAATTAGTCAGGATTCGATAGAAGTAAACCATGGAGGATTTAGGCACTGGCGCAGCGGCGCATGCAACCCCTTTTTGCTGCTTCTGCCTCCGTGAAAACTACCTGCTAATTAAATGACAAAAACAACAAAAAAAACACCTTCTGAAAGACATAAAAGGTACTGTGTCAAAGTTCCCATGTTCTGCTTTCAACTTTGCTCAGAAAGAGCCTCCCATCACTCACAGATCGTATCTTTTTGCCCCACCTTCACTATAAGTATGCCGTTTCTGACATTCCTCGTATTGTTTTCCTTCCCCAGCATGATCGTCACAGGAGCAATGTTACTACCTGTAAATATACTTTCACACTGTGTCTGCACTACTGTTTTAATGAGTGACTTGCAGTATTCTGCAGTGCCTTAACTGACTGAGCTTTTGTGTGATCGGACTCTCATACCTGCTGGTGCTGCATGCATCTGATTATCTTTTTTCTTGTTTAATGTAATTTTTTTTTTGGAACAATTAGGCAAATGGCAGTGACTTTGGGAAATAGCAGAACCATGGGAGGTCCATAAGTTGTTAGCTGAACAAGAAAGTCTGGCATCTGGTGCTGAATCTTATAATCTAAATATCTTTTAAGGTAAATTTAAGGAAATAGTTTCCGGTCACCAATCATGATTGTGATAGTGAGACTCCGCTATTTCACAGATACATCAAGCAGACTGATGAGAAAGTAACAAAACCGAAAAAGAAAGAGTTTTACTGTGTATTTTGCAGCAGAAATATCAACATACATCTCAGCTGTTCCTGTTTTTGTCACTGATTTTGCCTATTATCTTACCATGTTATTTATACATTGTCTGATTTTCTGACAAAGTGCTGAGGATAAGGGTTAGTCAGTAATGCTTTGTTAGTGTCCTGCTTCTCTTTGTTTAGAAAAGGTCTGTTGATGCAAACCCCAGTTTGTCAATAATGCCTCTACCGGTTTGTCCTGCCACACACACTTTGCACGAGCAGAGGAATTTAGCAACTACATGTTTTTTTTCACTCTTACCATTAAGATTTCAGTGCTAAACATTGCTTTGCAGTCTTTTTACAGATTTTAACCACAAGTGCTACTGGTTTCATAATAACAATTATTGTTGTTATGGCTTGCAGTTCTGTTGTGCAACACTGTATGCCTAGAACTATAAGCATCAATTATGTTTTCTGTACCCTAGAAAACCAAGACTATATGGGGACCGTAGAAACTGCCCATTGCAACTACAGTGGACATTATTTGAACAAAATAGATTGCACATCTAAATAATACACAGCTCAGCTAGTTCTGCCTCTAGCCAGATGTCAGTGTTGAATGTGGCTGTTGTGGGCGATACAGAGTATGTGTACTTGGCCAAAGATGTAGAAGTTTATCTGGTGGCTGCCAAAAAAAAGCAATTAGTAGAAAACAGAAATTAAAATCTAAAACTATTCTTTAGCTAGTAATTATAACAGATAAAAAAAAAAAATCAGGAAGTGGGATCTTCACAAAAGGCTAGGAGTAAATTACACAGAAAAATGTAAATTATGGGAACAATACATGCAGAAAATGTTTTGGAGGAGGAACTGTTTATGTATGTTGCTTTGATTATATGGCATATAACAATATACATAATGTATAACATTTGTAAAAGTTAACTTAATTTGGTTGATTACTTTTATATAAATGTAAGTTCGCCTATGTCACAAGTGATCATTCAGTAAGTAAGCAATAATGCCCAAATGGTGTGTGTTAATGTGTAAGTAATGCCTGCCCAGGGGTGTTATGAGGCCCGGTGCCACAGGTGGGAGGGCCTGTACACCCCTGGAAGGGCATTAATTACATAACACATACTCTGGAAGGCATTATTGCTCTTAGAGAATAGTCTGTCTGTAAAATAATTGTTTTACTTACTTTTTTTTTTATTACTATATTTTTTAATATATTTTTGATGTAGAATAGTTCCTCCACCTAATGTTTCAAACCTGCTGTACTATATGTTAATGGTGTTAGAGGAAGCATTTTACATCTGAAATATAACACACTAAAAATAACCGGGCATTTACTTGACCTTTTGGTCCATTACTCCTAAATTGTTTGGTTCATTTGCAGTCATTGGAGACTGAAGTTGCTATATAATGACTTACATTTGAATTGCAGACTTATTTCCTTTAGAAAATTCATGCCAACTCAAATCCTTTACTTAACTTTGTAATTTTATAAGGGCAATAATTAAAATCTGTTTCTATTTTAGAGCCTTTGTTCCCCCTTTATTTTAGGCTTTATCCAGATTTCTTCAGCTGAAAGGTCCAGACATATGTGAACCTCTATAGCTGCTGGTGCCAGTAGTCTTCTCACTCGCGCTCTCTCACAAACACACCTCTGCTTCAGAAAATGCATGCTATCGGAAAACCTGTTGTTCTAGCAACTTTCTAAGGTTATAAGAGCAATATTTAAAATCTGTCCCTATTTTCGGTCCTTTGTTGCCCCGTTTTTTTGTCTCTCTGTCCAGATTTCTTGTGCTAAGAGGTTGGGAAGTATGGCGAGAGGTACAGAAATCTCAACTTATGCTGCTGCCAGGGGAAAGGTCAATCGCTCTCACTCTGTCTCACACACACACACACTTTTGCTTTCATGCACACATTCACTCTCACACACCCACAACTGTAAATTTGTGCGGCAACTGTCTTCTTCTAACTCCTGACAATGAGGTGCAGTCTATGCAGTTCTGCCCATGAAAGTGAGTACATCTGAATGGAGGGGTTACTAGACCTCTGATCCCCTTGTCACAGCAATGACACCTCAGCACTAGTTACACTTATCATTTATGATGCACAATGTGCACATATGTGATTTATGACAGCTAGCGAGGTCAGATTAATTATTTTTGTCCTCCCAACAAAGTACTGACAATCATAGTTTAGTAGTACACAGACATTGAATGTGATGTGGCTGTAATCCTCCATACCCCTACTCTTATAGGTTCATAGGCTGTTATCAAGTTAATGACCTACTGACCTTTAAAAAAGTAGTATGATTACCCAGACCCCATGCTGATTGTTCCTACTTCCTATATATACCTATCAAGATTATTTTTGAAGGAAGCTGATGACTGAAGTTTTCTGATTGTAAGCTGAAGTTTATTTCATAATCCTAGGAGATAATGGGTAAAGTAAATATTACGTTTTCTATTAACAATATTCATCTTTAGTATTAGATACCTGAATCTTTTGCTTTCTCCCAGCAGTGAAGGCCAGTGATGCATTCAGATTTACAATTTTAATTCCAGACAGAGATTTTCACACAGTACTGTACCGGACAATGCATTACAGATCAGGTAGAGACTATATATAACTAACTGTTAGAAAACGGAATATAATAGTTCCAGAAGCCTTTTTGAATTGTTGTTCCAGTTCTATGATTCTCCTAGCAAGGAACTGTATGTTTTGTCAAGTATTTTAATGTAGCTCGTCTAAAAGCTATAAAACACAGCATTATATTAAATAATGTGTTGGAGTGGCGAGGTATGAAGTGGTACATTGATCTTGCCAAAGTGACCAGACATGCCTTTTAGAATTTGACTGGTTACAGAACAGGCGTTTCTAGCTCTGTATTCCCTTTAGAGGTGAGTTATGGTCCATGCTTGTCTGACTGTCAGTACATGCTGGCCACAGTTTACACTATTGTCTTCTGTTTCCTTTGGATCTTTAATGATGGTATTTTATTTTGCAGTCATAATTTATATTATTTTTTGCCATTTCTCATGTTACTTCACTTAGTGGCATTAACACTGGGGCCATTACTGCTAAACTAAACATGTATTTTTGTACACCATCTTAGAAAACGTTCACATTTTCTTGAAGTAATTATTCTAATCAGTTTGTAATTATCACATTTGATTATTTACAGCCGACTTCCTGTTGCATCAATACAGTGCTGCTGTGGGTTATCACTAATTACACCTGTTGGGATGGACAAGTAAGCCTCCAGCTTAACTTGCTACATCCTGTTGCTTAATCATGTTTTATCCATTGAATTACTTATGGGTTGACATTTAGTGCCCTTAATTTATCAGTTTCCCTTATTAGGAATAGTTTGTTTTTAGCATGGTCAAGATAAGCATTATACACTGTGAGCCCTTCATCAAGTGCTGTTACCTCTTCCAACGAATAGGTTTTGCAGGCTATTTTAAGCCTAGCCAGTTTCCCTTCATGTACTCAAATTAACCAATCCAATTTGGTTAGAGACTGGCCTTACCCATCCCATGGTCAATACTTATATATTACCCCTAATGTGAATAACTGGGATCATACCATAGATAATTTGAGGGGACTCGTGCATGTGTTAAATCATGTAAGAGCTGCCTTTGTCCATTGGTAGTACAGGGAGCATTCCTGGGGTAAGCTTTCTGTTATCAATCCATAGATCCAAGTTGCACTTGAATATGGACAGGGATGAACTTTTTTCTATGTGGATGGGAAGTCTGTTCCAGAGCACTGTATCCTCTGCGAAATGTATCTGGCCCTCAGAGCTGTTCTGCTGATGATGCAGAAGAGGTTTAGCTCTCTAGACTAAGTATTTCTGATGCCAGCTGACTTGCTGATGTTTAGTAAATCCATCAGTACTGAGTCGGAGGATGCCTTATATGCTAGACACAGGTCACCTCTTAGTCTATAGGATACCAAATATAGGAACAGGGCTTTGTGCCGGTCCATGTATGACATGTTGTTTAGGCCTTCTATCCTTTTAGTAAGGTATCTCTGTATGTGTTCCAGTTGTTGCATGTGTCTGGACAAATGCATGCTGAAGGGAGTCTTATATTCAATGACTGGCCTAATGTGGGCCAAGTAAAGGGGAACAATGACATCCCTAGCTCTAGACACAATCCCTCTGTTTACTAGCCATGCAGTATACAGAAGGACTTTCTGATAACAATAGACACATGGTAGTCAATGTCTACGTAAGTTCCCAATGCCACAAGATTCAGCAAAATACTGGGATCTAGGATGTGCATTTTGAACCATATTTTGATAATGCATTGACATTAAAATACTATAAAAAGGAAAGCAGTGAATCTCCTCTCTGACACCATGCCCTTAGCCACTGATTGAATACCAGTGTTTTGTTATAGTATTTGGTGTTATTTTCCTGTGCTTGTTAGGATTTTTGATAATCCCACCCCATCCTATTGCACATGTGAGAGGAAGGACTTTAAGTCTGATTGCAGCATGAACAATGGCCATGTCATAGTTATGTTTAAGCAGCACTGAGGTCCCTAATTTTGGCCCCAGGCATACACGATACTGTCAAACTTTTTTTTTACACTGAGCAGTGATATACACACCTATTTAGCAGATGGTTGAGTTACCCGGTTACAATGCCTGCATTATCAATACTTGTGGTCATGTCATTTTCATTGGCAATATTTCCTAGGGTAACTTAATGCATATGTAAGCCATGCCATCATGAAAAAGGACTATGGCTTGGCATCGATGACAAGACATCACTCCCAGTCATGCCTTGAAACCTCTGGTACTGTCTGTAAATTTGATGTGTGCTAGATAGGAGTTACCTACTACCAATATCACTGCTGCACTACAAGGATGTACAGCTGGATGTATATTGCTGTCTTTTCACACCTGCTGTCAGAGGAGCTCTAGCTGGTCCTCTTTCTATAGCCCCCATCCCTTTCATCTACTTTCCAACTTTCCACATATCCGAAATGCCTCATTTCTATACTGCACCCCCCTTCTACAAATTCCTGGATCCACCACTGGTAAAGGCCTGTTGTGTGACTGTGAGGAGATCTGAGAAATTTTTGGAGGTTTGTATCAGAGTTGAATTGTCCAGATGTTGGATGAGATTCTGGATTTGGGGGGCTTTGTGCAGGTCATTGATAAAAATATTAAACATTAATGGACCTAAAATGGGTCCCTGTGGTACTCCTGTGTTGTTGGGTTGGTATTCAGATTGTACATTTAGCCATCTTACTGAGCTGGAAGTAAGATGAAAACCATTTTAGGGATCTTGGGGAGCAGCCTAGTTTTGATAGTTGACTTAATAGCTTAGTGTACGAGACTGTATCAAATGCCTTAGATAGGTCCAGTAGGATTACAGAGGTAGGATGCCCTGTATCTAAGGCTTTGTTGATGGTGTCAGTGAAGAAGACAAGGGCAGTGATAGTGCTATGGCCTGGCTGGAAACCGTGTTGGATGGAGGACAGAAGAGCATTACAAGAGAAGTGGTTAAGTAGTTAGTGAACACATTTTTCCAAGATTTTTGACAGAGAGGAGAGTATTGAGATAGGGCAGTAGTTAGAAAGATCATGAGAGTTTCCTCCTTTATGTAGTGGGGTAATGATAGATTTTTCCATAGAAGAGGAACATAGGATTCAGAGAGTGATTTATAAGGATTGAGACTGGGTAGGTTAGTGGTAGCAGTTGCAGGTATTCTGGGGGAAGTTAATCTGCAGATAGTGAGCAAGGTTTGTGTTCTTTTAAGAGTTTCAGGATTAGGGAGGTTGGGTACAGGTTGGATAGTGAAAGAGTTGGCTTTTTGAGAATCAATATACTCTATAGGGGAAGGGGGTGTGTTCAGTAGGTTGGGGAGGGTGTGAGTTAGAGGTGTATGGGCAGTCTGAGTAGTTTTTGAATGGTGGAAATGAAATGGGCATTAAAATCTTGAGAAATTTGTTGGTGTTTTTTTTCTGGTGCTAGGGATGGGTTTTGGATTGTGCTTGGGTTTAGAAGAGGAGACAGATTTCCAAACATTTTTGGGATTGTTGTGTGAGGTAGCTAGTTTAGTGGAAAAGTAATCCTTTTTGTCCTGAATCATTAGCTTTTTTTGCTTGGTTACAGAGTTGTTTGTAGTAAAGTTAGTTTTATTTTGTTCTATCTTTCAGCCATGTTTTTTATGCTTTGTTTCTGAGAATATTTAGTTTATTTTGTTAAATATGGGGCATTGTTAGGTTTGGTCCTTTTTGTACACATTGGTACTAGGCTATTTAGAGTATCTAGAAAGTTTGTTAAAATAGTCAATGGCTTCATCTAAGGGGAGTATTTTTAATGGGTTCCAGTTTTGGCAGTTTAGGATACTTCTAAACTTATTTGGATCAAAGTGGGCAAGGTTCCTTGATGATCTCTGTGTGTGTTTTAATTGTATGAGGGTGAGTCCTACAGGTATATGCTGTGAAGTGATCACTTAGTGTTTTTGGTAAGCTGCCTGAGTTTGAATAATTCTGGGGTTGGTTAACCAGTATCCAATCTAGGGTTGACTCACAGTTTGTTGATAGACCATGAGTAGGGGTAGTGATCTGAGTAAAACTATAGACCTTTATGATGTTTTGCTGGGGAGGTGGTGTCTAAGTTTAGCCAATTAATGTTGGTGTCCCCTAGAATTAGTTTCATTAAGTATATTATGATTTATCCAAGATAAAAAGTCTCCCAGTATATGAATATTGTGACCTGGGGGGAATATAAATTACTGCTATGCATAGTAGTTTTTTTATGTATGTGAAGGGTGGTAAGTAAGACTTCAAGGTTTTAAAAGGAGGGGAAAGTTTTTGAACCAGTTGTTGTTGTAATGAGTTCCCGTACATTAATGCTACACCACTACCCATTTTATGAAGTCTGAAGGAATTATGTTGTAACCTGGAGGGATAATTTCAGTGTCAGCTATGTGTGGTTTTAGCCAAGTTTCTGTTACTGCAATAATATTAGGGGTGTATGTGGTTAACCAGGCATAGAATTCAGTGATTTTATTGCAAATGCTGTGTGTATTTATGGTTGTTAGGTGAAGTGCATTTTGAGATGTGCGATTATGTAGTTGAGGTGAATGTGTGAGGATTGGTAAGTTGTTTGGTGAGCTTGACTAGTGGTGGGCATAGGAGTGTAGATTGGGCCTGGGTTAGGGTGAATATCTCCACATCATGTTAATGTGTGAAGTAGATAAAATTTAGTGCGAGTTTGTTGTCTAAGTGAGGTGGGTTTGTAGTATAGTTCAAGATGTAATTTGTTTGGGGGTAGGTGGCTGTAATTTTAATCTGTTAGAGGTAATGGTGTTTGCTGCTAGTAGAGGGGGAGAGATCTGAGTAACTAGGTTTGAGTAGTTTTATAGGAAGAGTTTGAGTGCCTAAGGTGGTTTGAGGGGGTACCTAGTTTTAGATGTTGATGTGGTTTGTATTAGTAAGACTAGAGTTAAGATATGGAGTATGTAGGGAATAATTCTAGTTGGGTAGTGGTGTGTGTGTGGATTGGAGGGGCCATATTTCTCTGAATAGTTTTGTGGGTGTGGACTGTCAGGTAGGCCTAATTAGTTAATTGGTGGAGGGGTTGATTGGATTATTGAGAGAGTGGGGTTGAGGATGGAGATAAATCTAATAGAGGGTGGGTGGGAAAGGGGGTAGGGGAATGAAGTGAGCCTGGAAGAGGTGGAGCTCAGAAACAGAAATAGCAAAAAATAATCAGCAAGCTACAGAAATTATTACAAAAACACCAGAGTTATGGTAAAGTTGCAGGTGAAGAAGATTTAGTGTCTTACATGTGACTATAAACTTGGGTTTTGTCTAATCTTTTTGGGTGTCGTCCTAGTTCTATATAAGGATCAAATGTGAAAAATTGCTAAATACTATAGAAGAAAAATATACAGGATTTGGGGGGTAGAGAAATGATGTTGGCAGTGCAAGTAAGAAAAAGGGAGCGAGGCCAGAGAGTAGGGTGGGTACTGGGTAAAACAATCTCAAGAGAGGCAGATAGATTTGTATAAGTATGGGGGGGGAGCATAGAGGTGAAGTAGGGAGAGTTTACCCTAAAGAGAAAAAGGTGGTGTATGAAGGTCACTCTGCAGTGAGTTTTCAAGACTGAAAAATGACCGGCATAAAGCAAAACACTTTAAAGAAGTTGGGCATACATAGTTTTGGTGAAAACTGGGAGATTCTGTTTTGTCACCTACAAATGCTTGCAGGAAGCCTGGTCTCTAATTACAAGATACATACTTCCTTACATTAAGGAGCTCTAAGGCTTGCCTAACATCCTCTGTTTTTGCTCCTGGTAAGCATAACACAATTCAGTGTTCATTATCTTATCTGCATATGTATCAGTTCCTCTAATTGAATCTCTAATTACAAGAATATATTTTCCCACCACATGTGAAGACTCTTCAACTTGTAATTTGGTAATATCTGCTCTATCAAATGCATCAATACCTGTCTTTTTGACCCTTGTTAGGATATTAATTATATAAAAAAGACATCCATAAGCAGCCTACAAAGCCACACTTGCTTCCCTTGTATCTGGTTAACCTTGCCAGGATATTGTATTAAAAAATAGAAAGTCATCAACAGCTCCCAAAACACACAGATCACACAGAAGTATCTGGTTGACCCTGCCAAGGATATTGTTAGAAAAAACATCACGAACAACCTCCAAAACCACCAGCTCACTGCACAAATCATCCGTAAAAACACTGTTACTGCCTAAGCTGCCTAAGGCCTTCTAATAACTGGTTGATCCTGCTCACGCCCAGGATGTCAGAACGAAAATTTATAGTTCATTCCAGCAACAACAGTCAAGAGTTTAAACACAATGATTTTAAAAAGTATCTGGTTGACCCTGCCAAAAAAAAAGTTTTAACTGAGAACTGATTGAATGGTAGATAAGTCAGTCAGTTCAAATTCAATGCTTTTATTTTCTTTTTCTTTTTTTCTTTGGGGGGGGTAATTTTAAAATGGCCTTCCTTTGCATCTTAGCCACTCACCTATGCCAGTTAAGTTCTCAAAAACAAAAAAATATATTTGGATCAGTGAGTTTTCTCTGTCTCACTAAATCCAAGTTTCAACTCCTAAGTGATAAAGAACTGGAGGGGAACATGAGAGTAAGCAGAGTTGCACATATCAGCAGCCACGTCGTGTTCAGATTGTGACAGGCTGCTGACCATAACAGTCCAGTTGGCATCAACATCCCTCCAGTTAAAACTGCATTGACTTCTTTGCATCATCTTTGATGCATGATAACATTCCAATGTGGACTGCTTTAAAAAGTCTGGTGACAAGAAGACAGAAGTTTAATTTTTGAAGAATATCTGAACTCGAGCATGCATGTGGGAATCCCAGAGTTCTGCAAAAAAAAAAAAATAAAGCATGTTCTCTGCTCCTTTCACTAGTCTGTGGTTCCTATGAGCTGCTGCTAGTGGTCATCTTTAAAGAAATTTGTAAATTGATCATCTGAACATATTGTCAAAGTGGGAGGGGAGGCTGCAGCCAAGCTGTCCAGTACCATGAGATGCCCCTGCTCAGTCATATCATTATAAAATGCATACACTGTCACCAAAATTCCTTTACTTAACATTCACTAGTCCACTCAAGTATAATTCCCCCTTTGGCATGCACCTATACAGACCCATAAAATAACTGGAATGCCAACAGTGATAGCTTATCAAAAGGCTAGAAGACCTAAACAGCAGGTTCTACTTGGACTGCCACAAAGCTCTGTCACTATACCCTTTAACCTATAGACTGCTAAGAGGTGACCTGTATCTGGCATATGAAGCATTCCATGACTCAATACTGATGGATTTATTGAACATCAGAAAGACTCAGTCTATGGATTTAAACCTCTTCAGCAGCAACATCTGTAGAATGGTTTGGGGGGACAAATATATCTTGCAGTGGATACCATTGCTCTGGAACAGACTCCCCATCCATATTCAAGTGCATCTTGGATCTATGGATGGGAAACCAAAAGTTTACCCCAGGATTGCCCCTGTACTACTAATGGACAGAGGTAACTCCTAAATGCTTTATCCCATGTATAGACCCCCTCAAATTATCAATGGTATGATTCTAGTTATTATTTGAGGTAATATAAAATTATCAACCCTGGGATGGGTAAGGTCATTCTCTAACCAAATGGGTTAGGTTAAGTTAAGCACAAAAAGAAAAATTGGATAGTAAAATGCCCTATCAGAGTGACTAACCTAGTACTTATCTATGAGCCTATGAACATGCTGTATAATATGACTTGATGGAGCATTTAGTTCACCATAATTATGTTTTTGCCATGTTGTGAAACCTTAACTCACTTGTCTTTATAAAGCTTCAACAAATAATGGTCTACAGTTTTCATTAGCTTTTTCATACTTCCAAACATCTTAGAAGAGAGATTGCAAAGCATGCAGACTTCAGCTTTCTCACCTCATTTGTCAGCTTTTCCATTGAAGACCGTCTTTATTAATCACTGCTTTCAAAATAGGAGGTGTGTCTTACTTCCATCCTTGAACAACATACCTTTGCATGATATGCTAGTTGCTGGATCTCTTATCTTCAGTAATTGTCTTTCATTATTCACATACACGCACAAACATTCCTATCTTTTGCTAAGCTTTGATATGCACCACTTCCTGTTCTTATCCTTTGTTTATTACATAGTATATTCCAGCATCAGTTTCCATAATGCCAATAACCATCTACTCTGTTTCTGAATACTTCCTCGGGCTACTATGGCCATCCCTCAGTATCATTAGTCTGTGATTTGTGTCACTTTATGCTACTTCATTTTACGATCTCTAGTTCATTGTTTTTTATTTAAAATAAATATTCTCCAGACTCCATGTTCCAAGTGTTCTGAAAAAAAATACGCAAGTACATCTCTTTAGGTCTTTCATGGTTACGTTAAAATGAAATGCATCTCTCTGTACAAGTATCTGGCATCTTATAAGATGATTCTGAAACTCAAAACTGTATTTCTCTTTTCTTAAAATCAGTTCCAACTGTCTTTATGAAAATTCCTTGTTACTGTTGAAGCCTGATGACTTGTAATATGTCTTTACCAATTCATAAGTGTGTTATAATTTTTTAAGTCAGAATATTACTTTACTCAGACCACAGCTTTGGCTGTCCCATTAATAACGCCCAGTATTCTAAATTTCTGTCGATATTAAACATTTCTTGAATCCCAGAACATCTATCTGTACCAAAACTCCAGTTTTTATACCCTATGATATTTTCAGATTGTGTCCTATTGGGCTTCTATAGACATAATTTTGTTTCATCAGAAGCTACTACAGTATTGTTAAACTACTAAATGTTGTTTAAAGTTAACATTCATTGAAAGGATTTAGCTCATGTTTTGCCCAGCCCATGTTTTTTCACTTCCCTTTTCATTTGGTTACTAGACGTATAGCTCCCCTTTTCCAGCTTCAGTACTATTCCTGGACCCTGACTAATCCCCCTTTTGTTACAAATTACATCTGAAGTGGCAGGAGCAGTGCCCCACAGGGTCATACCAATCCTGGTAGGTACACTCATGTCAGGACTGGAAAAAATTAGTGTAAAATCCTCAAGACATGGAAACATTCCTTCAATGGGGTTAGGCCAGGCTTAAGGACAGGATGGGCCCTTTGTTGTAGAAAGTAGTAGTCCACAAAAGCCACAAAAATTGACAGGCTAAAATGCTTAAGAATACACTGATGGTGAAAAATGCAAACAGTAGGAAGTTTTAGAGTTGCCACCTTTTGAAATGCCCAAAGTGGGACATTTTTGGTACAAACATCAGCTTTTGCAGGCCGAAACATACCCATGGCCAATACAAAGGACAAAACTTCACTTTTTTGCCTAAGTAAAAGCTTATTCTTGTAGCATTTTAGTAGTCTAGTCTGTTTCTTATAACATTTAGGTGTTTCAGATGCGCAATAACTGTTTTATGCAACTATTACATAAAATATAGGAAATAATTTTGTCCTAAAATCTCAGGACATTTGCCATTTTTACATTTTTTTTTTGCAGGACACAACTGCCCAAAGAGGGGCTGTCCCTCACAAAGTGGGACAGGTGGTAACCGTAGGAAGTTTGCTTCCAGCTAATGACTGGTTTGCCTCCTGGTAATGTCTTATTGAGCAAAGGCCCATTTTCAGAAGCAGATGAAAAAGGTTTCATATACAGAACTGCAGTAAGTGCATATAATCTGAGACTTGGTTACCCAGCTCATCCTTCTGTAAACTATTTATCTACATTTTGTATCACTAAATAGAACACAGCACTCAACAGAAGTGAATAAGCTAGTGTAGTGTGAAGGACTAAACCAACTTTAGCCTTGAAATATTCAGTATGGAGTAAGCACTATGTGTACTAAGAAAAGGCAATAGATATAATAGTGTAATGTTTACTATTAGAACCACTGTAACTCATTCATCCAGCAGCACATTTAAGACTAGAACACATTGTAATGAGGGGATACAGTTTGGGTAATATATGTATGCTAAATGCTTGGTAGTAAAATAAAGTAGAAAACTACTGAGGAAGAGAAGTGAATGGGTTTGGAGAAAAATAAATTCAGAAGTTAATATTGAGGAAGTAGCTTAGAGGTAATGATCTTGTGTCCATGGATTTTAGTACATAATGGCCTAGCGTTTGAGCTGTGCAAAGGCATTCTAGAAATAGCTTCTACCACAAAGTTGTTAAAGATTTTATTTCACTTGTATAGTTTGAAGGCAGATTTGAAGCATGTAAGTGAATTCTCTTTTCCACTGGAGGTCAGTGGGATGTTTTAAACTGAGGACAGAGTGATAGTATTTTTTGTTGAGAGCCCTAGGGTGAATTAGTTTGCTGGTGCTAGGCCAGAAAAAGTTACATCAAGACATGTATGAGGTTAACAGTGACAATGGGTTGTGTGCTGAATGCATGGTTTACGTAGGAGATGTAGTATGTGAGATGACAACCTGTCCAGTAGGGGTGTTGTTTTCTCCAGGTTTGAATGACGCATTCTAATTGTTTTTTGGGGGGAAGGGGTGTGCTTTTTCTCTGTGTATGGGTAATGTGGTTCCATTATTTTGTTTTTGTAGATGTGGCAGTGAGGAAGACTTTTGCCGAAACTGGTTTACCTTTGGTGAAGACTCATAACATTACCTTGTATTGCAGTATATTTTCATAAATAAATTGTATTTGCACTGACTGCTGTACTGACAGTTTTTGAGGATTGCTGGTTTTGCTTTTTGGCCAGGCACTTGTGCCGCATTCTTGTGTAGTAGTTTTGGATTTGCAGATGCTGTGGGCATTCTGTTGGATCTGAACTGCTCTCCCCCCTTCAGCATCTCTGAGGCATTTGGCCTTTTATGGCTGGAGTTCTTGATTGTGCTCTTGACTTTGAGATGGATGCCGCTAAGAAAAGTGATTTGCAGTCTCTACTATCTGGGCTTGTTTTGGACAATGATGACATCCATGTTGTTGAAAGTTTTGGCAACATTACATCGAATAATTCAGGTATCGTCTCCACTTAAACTTGCACTAAAGCCTTTGAAAAGCTAACAGCCACTATAAAAAGATTGTGGGCAAATGTTTGGTACTTGAAACTTTTAAAAGCTTATGAATCAAAGGGGTGTTGCCCATGTGGTTTGCGAGTTTGTATGCAATCTGTAGGTATGTGATATAGATGAGACTCTGGTGAAAGAATGGGCTAAGGTTCAACAAGCAGCCTTGATAATTGTGCAAGTATTACTTTTTTGAGA
The DNA here is from genome assembly GCF_019279795.1 of Protopterus annectens. Classification (NCBI taxonomy): domain Eukaryota; kingdom Metazoa; phylum Chordata; order Ceratodontiformes; family Protopteridae; genus Protopterus; species Protopterus annectens. The sequence continues at coordinate 201,209,669 of NC_056743.1, forward strand.
GACTGCTTTCCAAAATGTTATTGGATGTTGTGCATAGTTTTGAAGTAAATCTTTTGGTGAATATTGACTATGCAAAACAGTTTGGGCTATTGTTGTCTGGACTTGTTACTTACGAGTAGGAACTAGAAAGCCTGGAAAGTTAAATTTAGGAGGGATGCTGCTGACTATCTTGGGGATAAACCATTTACAATTTGTAAATCTGTTACATTTTTATGAAGTTGTTTGTTGGAGTTTTTTGGATTGTTAAATTTTTACGAAGCCATGAAACACAATCTCAGGATCAGGGTCTTATTAAATATCGAAGGAAAAGACCTAGATCCATACTTGGTCTTCAGTGGGAACTATATCTTCAGCAGAGAAGTCTTCCTCTGCTTTTGATGCAGACATTGGAGTGGTTACTGAATCTCCAGCAGCTAAAAAGAAAAACCCTTTACAAGTACCAGACGGGCTGGACGTAAACTCTCTAAAAGAAGTCAACAGTTTGGATGCATTGGTTCAGCTGGTGTTGCCCAAATAAATATCACTTCAGTTATACACAATTCTCAAACCATACTGACAGTGTTGGAATCAGAGGTGCTCAATAAGGAACTTGGGTTCATTCTGACATATTCGGTGACTGAAGATGTATTTAAGGATGATTTGACTTTTTGCAGGAAATTGAATTTTTTATATTTTGATAAAAATGCACAAGGTAAAGCAGTTTATTTTAAGCAATCTGCATTTTCCCCTTCTATGAATAGGTATGTCTCTGTTTCAGTGAAATGTATTGAAAGATTTACATTTCAATTTTTGTTATAAAGTGAGTCCTAAGAAAAATTTTACCTCTAAACAGTACCATGCATTATGTGCTTTGAGACAATAATATAGGGGTTGTTATTAATGCAGATAAAAGGGGTGCTGTGGTATGGAATTGGGCCCTATATATGTACAAGAGGCCCTGAAACAGTTGGATACACAGTTGTACCAAAAGATGATTTTGGATCCTACGCTATGTTTTAAGAGGGACATAGTTTTTAGTCTTAGCTTTAGATGAAGGGATAGTACTAAAAATACAATAGATCATGTGACAGGGTCTGATTCTTCTCCCCAACATTTTTACATGTTACCCAAAATCCATAAAAATTCTAGGTGTTCTCCGAATAGACCCATAGTTTCGGGTCATGGCTTTTTAATTGAGCCTCTTTCAGCTTTCCTTGCTAAGTATTTGAAACCATTTTTAACTGGTGTAAGGTTTAGAATAAAGATACCACATAATTTCTTTAATACGGTAAAGGACATGCAATTAGAAACAACATGGCATGTGTACACTAGATATACACCAATATTCCACACTGGGCTGGTTTGTTGGTTGTTGAGTTTTGGTTGAACATATTGTCTATATACTCCTGGATTTAACACATTTTTACTCTGAACATGTTTTGAGCAAAAATGTCTTTTGGCTCAATGGTAATTGTTACCTACAGTTAAAAGGTACAGTGATGGCATCTTTTGCCCCAATTTATGCCGACCTATTTATGGGGTACATAGAAGAACAAACAATATATGACACGAGTCACAACATTTATTTGAATTTAAATAGACATTTGGTGATATCTTGATGATTGCCGGCTAGTGTGGAAATCTGATGTATATCTAGAAGAGTTTATACAATATTCGAATGATAAATGGGATGGTTAGTCAACTTTTATGACATTAAAGAAATTTCATTTTTGGATGTTAAGGTTGCTAAAAAAATTGATGGCACTCAAGTCCCTTTTCCGGAAAGTTTCATTATAACTCTCTACTGGATAACAGCAGTTGTCATCCATCACATATTGTTAATATTCTTAGATCTCAGTTTTTATGGGTTAAGAGAATATGCTGCTCTGCAGAAGTGCAGTGAGGAACTTGTCGCCATATTTTGAGTTAGGGGATATAATAAGGCAGTTGTACATCAAGCTCGTAATTTTGCTCAATCTGTTGATCGAAAAGCCTTATTAGAATATAACATTAAGAAAAAACATGATACACATATACTCTTGTTTACTAGTTTTGGTAGCAATACAAAGTTACTTTGTGAACTGATAAACATTGAGGAACACTTTTGGATGATGATAAGCTGGCCAAACTTTTGCCAGCATGTGTGTTCACATATAGACAGGTCAAAACCACTGGTAATTTTTTAAATAATTAAAAAAAAAATGGTTCAGCTTGAAGTTAATAGGCAGTGTTCTATGGAAGGACTACCATTATTGCATTGTTTCACCTGTGGATATTGTACAGCCTGCAAACATGTTATGAAAATACAATTTTCATCTGCAAATACATATGTATTTGATATTCAATGTTTTAATAGTTGTACTTCTGAATGGGTCATTTGGTTCAGTGTACTTGCTCTGCATTCTATGTAGGAAAAACATGTAGACAGTTTAAGTATTTTTGAACACAAGTGAAATAAGAGGATATCCGATACATTGGTCCAGACTGCACTTGTAGATGGTCAGGGAAGGACTCTGCTTCACATGAATAGGAATCCTATCCCATAGGAAGGGCAAACTCTGGGACACATATCTCTCCCCTGCATAATCTGTTCATGCCTGAGATCAGGTTTAGATCTTTGGATAACCAACATGTCTTATACGGACCAATTAAAAGCCCCATCACTGTATTCAGTTTCCTACTGTTTACTGAGGGGTGATTTGTGCTTGACCTAAAAGGCAGTCTTTGACTCTGCCCTAATGAAAATGTTGCATTTTCTCAAAACTGTACAAAGGTTATCCTCTCTCTAATTCCTTCCCTGGTAAGGTCAGACCATAAAATGGTCTCCTTTGAAGTAAAAAAAAAAACCTGGACCCCCAGCTAAACTGGAAATATTCAGCAACTATTCTAAGGCTAACCTTCTATTAAGTGAGAACTTGGCAACATTTTAAGCTCCCATAAACTCTGAACACTGTTGCCTATGCAGACCTGTTTACAGCAACCTTGTACAAGCATGTTAATAGCTGCATAGAGGCAGCTGTACCCACCATGAAGTAGTACAGAAATAACTCAAAAAGTATGCCACCCTGGTGGAATCACAAAATCAATAGGCTGTATAACAGGAGGAACAAAATCATGGCAGAAATTAGGATTTGCAGCACCCAGCATGGATAAAAGCACTGTCCTCAACCTAGACAAACAGCTCAGAGGACAAAGTCTACAAAAGCCAAATTTGAGGTAAATTGGCCTCCTAGGCCAAGGATAACCACAAAGCATTCTTTAGCTATGTCCATAACCTTAAAGGCAAAACACAATTGTGCACAGACCTCATTGTAAATGGGGCCACCTATACTGAGCCAGAAGATATAGCAAACCGCCTGGCTGATAAATTCAGCTCCAGCTTTACCCCACTCTCCCGCTCAACCTTCCCTCAGGAAATATCAAATACAACTCCCCCTACTATCACTAGGGAACAGGTCCTTAATGCATCAATGGGCCCAGACAGTATCCCAGGATGCCTTCTCAATAGCATGAAACATGACCTATCAGCCTCTGGAATTACTATTTAACTGTAGCTTCCTAACAGGCTTTGTGCCTCATGAATTGAGAACAGCAATAGTCATCCCTCTGCACAAAGTCAGGCCATCTACAGACTTGTAAGTCTTAATAGTCTTGTATGCAAAGCCATGGAAAGAATTATCATGGAAATGATCAGTGGTGATGTAGTAAACCTCCAGACACTGGACCCGAAGCAGTTTGGTTTTGACAAGGGCAGATCATGCCTACTCAACCCAGTGGACTTCTTTGAGAAGGTTACCACAGCAATGGATGAGGGTAAAATTGTTCACGCTGCCTAACTTGACCTGGCTAAGGCATTTGACACAATACTCCAGTCAGGCATTGCTGACAAACTCAAGAGGTTAGGTACAAACTCGTATGTCACCCGGTGGAGAGCCAACTGCCTCATAGAAAGGACACAGGAAGTTAGAATTAAGGAGTCCACGTCTACAATGAGGCCAGTCATAAGTGGAGTCCCTCATGGATCAGTCCTGGACCACTCCTTTTTGGCATTTACTTCTCAGAAGTCAAGGCCAATGTCAGTTCAGTGATATCTAGCTGACTAAATTTGCAGATGATTGCAGATTAAGAGCGGTCATTGAATCTCACACTGACACTCCAGGAGGGCCTGACTGAAACCACTGGTGTCAGAGCTGTGGACTAAAACTAAATGCCAAGAAATGCATAATAGTATCATTTGGTAAGTTATCCATCCCTGGTAACTACCATACTGACAACACATCCCTTATAAGTTGACCCAGTAGTCAGTGACTTAGAGACACACAAAGTAATATCGCCTTTGACCATCATGTGTCTACAGTGATGTGGAAATCATTCTGTGTTGCGCAACCTATAAACAAAGGTATGGCATTTAATTCCAAGGAAGTCATTGTTCCACTGTATCCGGCATTCATCAGACCTATCACTGAGTACAATGCCCCCTATTCGATCATAAATTTGTCACTAATAGTACATCTTCAGTAATGGTATTTGAAATACACAAGCAGTAGTGTAGCTAGCTGCAGCAAAAGGGTCTGGTCCCCTGGATGGAAGTTGTTAGCATGACTGATACCTCAGAAGAATCATCGTTTGTACACAAGTACATTAACAGCATTAATTTAAGCAGTCAATATCACATCTGTGTAATGTTTTTAGGTGTTTTTGTGACTGCAGTAAGGCTCTAATTAAAGCTTCTGCAGCAGTTATGAGGACTTTTTTTCCCCTCTACTTTGGGTTAAGAGTGGCATAGTTCTGGGGACTGCCTAAGGTGCATACTTAGTGCAAGAAATCTGGACAAAACCAATTATCAGAGAGATTATAATCATTGCTCTTATAAACTCAATTACTGGAATAACAGGTTTTTATTAGTGTGCATTTTTTGCCGTCATTTAGTGACTTCTGTCCTCAACGATTGGCCAGAAAATGACACATTTTTATAAGGAACAGATCAAAAACATGTGGCAAAGGATATTCAGGGAAAATCTTATACAGCTGAGAGATATGATAGGGTGCCAATCGAGGCACCTGTGTGTCTGCACATAGAAAGTTTTAATCCAACGTCTCACTAATGTTGGTCAACCCTCTAAGATCACCTATCCCCTCATAGCGCCACAGAAATATCTTGGAATCAGTTTAGATCAACAACTCACATTTACTACTCATACAGAAACAATATTAACACTACAGCAGATGGTCTAATTTTTCTTTGGAAAATTTCAAAACTTAGGAGATCAATAGGAATTAACTAATGTATCTTAAAGCTAGAGTGCTGTCTATCTTTAACAACTCACAACTTCTGTCATAACACCTATGACTTGCAACTGCTGATATAATTTGTCATTTTATAACTTTGTCAGCCTATAAAGAACATCCTTTTTTCACATAGTTTGGTTATCTGTCATTGCTAGGGCAATACTATGATTCGGTTATTTAACATTCAAGAATGCTCTTCAATGGAAGAGGTCTCTTCCTGGCCTCCATTTTAAATACCAGAAGTATGACCTAGTTGCTTAAAACCACTTCTGACTTCCATCCTTTAAGAAATCATGTGACAAAAAATTTCAAATATTAGTCCTGCAGCATGGAATTCATTAGCCACAAGCTTAGGAACACTGCTTACTCCACTTTCAAGATAAGACGGAAGTGTTGTAGTCTGGAATAATGGTTAGGGTGTTTACCTCATAGACACAAAGTAGAGGATTGATTCTCACCTTTGAAAGGGAAATTGCCTAGGCTTAAAATGGCCCACAACTAATAATAAACTTAAAACATATAAATGGAAGTGTTTTCAAGACAGGATAACCACTCTTGCTTTTCTTAATTCTCCATAAACCGTGCAAATATTTTTGATTTTGAGATGCAATCTTCCATTTTAGAGCAATATCTGTGTTCACTCCTTTACTTTTTTCTCTTATTGCATTGATTTCTATCTGTAATAATCCCACATTAACTGCATGCCTTTACTGCAATAATCTAATCTGTAGGTATGCAAGGATCCAAGGACAGCAGATACTTCAAGTACAACTTTCCTTTAATATAGGACAACTAAGAACAAAGACATAAGCGCTTTTGTAGCGGTTCTACTTCATAAGATGTATAACATAAAATGTTGAACTATTAAGTTAGCTTCCAAAGTTCGTATCAACTTCATAAAACTATCACCATTAAACAGATTATGTATATATATATATATATATATATATATATATGTAGATATATATAATTATATAACTAATTGTTCCTGTAAACTTTGTCTGTAATCTGTTTAATGGTGATAGTTTTATGAAGTTGATACGAACTTTGGAAGTGAACAACTTAATAGTTCAACATTTTATGTTATACATCTTATGAAGTAGAACCGCTGCAAAAGCGCTCATGTCTTTGTTCTTAGTTGTCCTATATTAAAGGAAAATTTTACTTGCATCTGCTGCCCTTGGATCCTTACATTTCTACTGTGTGGATTACAATTTACTTTTTGGATTCAAGAACTGGTTGCGTATTGTGGACTGTGTCCTAAATAATCTGCAGGTATGTGCATCTTTTGAAAATCCTGTATATTCTGTAGTGTAACCAGTAGTTTGTAGATGTAGAAAGTTGGGATAACTTTAAGGATAGACATAGCTATTTATCAATTTATGCATAAGGGTGTAGAACAATTACTTTGCTCTTTTGAGGACACAGCCAGTGGATTTTGAAGAAAACTGTTCACTCGTGTTCATAGGCCAAAGAAGATGCATCTACTGATGTGGTTGAATAATATCTTGTAGTTATTACTCCTTTTTCTTTAAGAGCAGGAAATAAGAGGTAGCATACATTCCATTTGTGGTAATATGATGCTTTTGTCTACAGCTCCTCAATTAATGGATATTAGGAATTTGGATATATATACTAGCAAACGCTGATATGTTAATGTTTAGCTTTGAAAAGACCAATATGTGATACTAGGAAAAGCTCTAGAACAATGCCAAGGTATTTAGTATTGGTTCAGTGACTGAATTATTAATTTATAGCTTTGTGTAAGGTTGGACAGTGTTTTAAGGTATGTAGGGGGTACCAATGAACATATATTTAGTTTTTTTCTGGTATTTAGAGTGAGGTATTTGAAGTGCTAACCCATTTGTTTCTAATTACTTTTTTAGAACTTTACTAGCTTATCAGGACAGTCCCTGAAAAAGTGAATGTCGGTGGGAATAGCAGACGTTTACTAACTATGTGTGCTTCACAGAAAAGGTCAGGTGTGTGCAAATATTGTGATGAACTGGTGGAATAATTGTCAGTTCCGCATCTTGTAATGTTAGAAAAAGAAACAAGCTTTGTGAGAAAACTTGGTATTGAAGGTGTTAAACCAGTAAATTATGCACATTGTATGTATGATTCAGATGAAACTGCTTCCAGAATAGAAGTGATTATTTTAAGTTTCCAGTTCATTCTAATTTTATATCTTCTAATCTTTATCGATGTGTGAGAAGCAACTTTGAAGTACTACTATTGACAAGTATAAACGTTAAAAAGGAGAATAAATAATTGTCAGGGTTGTGCTCTACTATCAAGTAAAACACACCAATTATTAAATGACAGGTTACTCGGGCTGCTATACTGTTTTTACATAGGAGTTTAGTTTAGCTGATTTATTAAGCAAGAATTATTTTTGTGTCCCAGTACAAATGTTTATAATGCTGAAGTCCTTTCTTTTTAATAGATTATATAATCCCTAAAATGCCCAAGAATCCTTTAGTTTACCTATGGGTCCAATAGTTCTAGAAAATAGATATGTCTCTAGTTTTTCATACTGTGTTAAACTCTCTGGCTGAATGTATTTGGAGGTACATATGAGATACTAATGGTGTATTATAAATCTTTTTCAATGAAAATCATTGGTTTGTCACAGATTTTATTGCTTTGCATACCACAATATGTCATAATGAGAGATTAGAGAATATCATATGATTATTTTCTGGACTGTGGCAATGTGACAGCAGGCTCATTGAATTGATGAATTTATTCTTTCGTGTATGTTTTAACACAAGCAGAGTTTTTTTTTTTGTTACAAACGTACTAAGATGGGTATTCTGATTGATCCTGCTTATCCCTGTGTGCATTTTGCATGGACAGAACATGCTTTGTGATGAAAGATTTTGCCAGACTTTTTAAATGATTTATTGACAATAACATTTTTCATTTTGAATGACAAAAGGAAGATCTGTGTGTGTGTGTGTGTGTGTGTGTGTTTAGGTGAATTAAAGAACACTGTTATCCATTAAATGTGCTGAAAAATAGTTTTTATAGAAGAGGAATTAGTATAAAAATAATCCACATAAGAGCTGTCATCAGCACAGTCAGAAATCATATACTTAGAGTGCAGTTACTATGCAACATGCATAATACTACATATACTCAGAAATTGCTTTGCAGTTGGACTAATTAGCATTGTTAAAACAGGAACATATCAATGTGTTTAATAAACAGACACATTTTAAGGAGGAAGTTAGTTAAGGGGGCAATAGGACCGTTCTTTTCATAAGTTAAATGTCTGAAATAAAAAAATAATTTATTAAAAAAAACTTTAAGAATAACAACCTACATTTTATATCCGGTTTCAGAATTGCTAGTTAAAAACAGTGAAAATGCTGGCCCTGAAAATTGACATGTCCGATAGCAGTACTGCATCTATTGTGGATAAGTCCTTGGGCTTCAAATATATAAACGTTAATGATCTGAACTAATTTTTGTATTGCAAACACCTATGATAATAGAGATATTTAGTGTAATTTCTAGCTGTTTCCTTTGCTGCACATGTATATGTATTTCAGTCATTGATATGAATAAATATTTAGAAAACAGGTGCATAAAATGTGTGGATTAGGACTGTGGGAAGAAACCTCTCCCAATCAAGGGATGGCTCTAGTCTGAGTAAATGAAGGCAGTAAAAGTGTGGTTAACAAGAAGGTTTGTTGGATAGTTTCATGTAAGAGGAGGTAAGTAAAAAGGCAAATATATAGGAATGGGAGTGAATGTACAAGTGTGACAAGATGAATGCTGCCCTCAAGAAGTGGAAAATGCTGGGAAGTGTTCACTACTGTACGAAAGTATGTAAGGACTGCTCAGAGAGAACATAATGTTCCTGTTATATGGGACCAATATAAGGGATTGATAAATGGTTGTAATAGTATGCCAGTAAAGTTTCCTGTGAGCTGTAAGTTGGGGAATAGATTGTGTTGGATATGTGGTGGGGAAGGGTTTAGGATACCTTTACATGTTTTGAGAATGAGTCAAAGTCCGAAGAATATGAGAGAAGCGTATGTCAGCATGGGAGAGTATATACAGAAGGAAGATATTATAAATAACTGGCCTTTTGTATTGTTAGGAATAGAAAGAGGAGAAAAAAGTTCTAATTTTATATATATATATGGGGTGAGCAAGGAGCTTAATGGTTAGAGGCTGAAAAGGGAATGTAAGTTTCAGAAAATAGATGGTTGGGCTGTACAGTTTATGAATATATAAACGTGATAAGTTAATAACCTGAGGGACAAAACAAACAGAAGGTTAAAAAAATAGATGGGAGAGGGTGAGGAGTTGATATAAGGAGGAGTCATGAAGAGTAAGGCAAATAAATGAGGGAGGGTCACATAGATAACAAATTATGTTCCCTGGGGAGATCTCTGGAAAAAGTAACAGTGATAATGGCGGAGCAAAATTATGATGGTAATAGACATTTAAAGTGCATTGGGAAGACGGTGGCTTATGTTGGTCTTTTGCCTTGGACAGTGTGATGCCCAAGTAGGGGATAGTCATTGTATTTCATGTTTTAATGAGAATTGCATAAATTTGAATTGTTCAAATGCTTTTTTTGTTGACATATTGTGGTGATTTATATCATTTAAACCATAAAAAGGAAAAAAAAATAATTTGTCTTGATTGTTATGCTTGCTACCAAACAGCGAGCACTGTATATGGTGGTAACTGTTTTTGTTTTCAGCTCTGTGCTGGTACAAACAAATGAATAATCGATATTCATTACCTGCGCATGTAAGGGAGTGAGAGCATGATGCAGTAAGTCTTAAGTTCCTAGTATTATACGTACTAGATAAACCATATGATGGTAATAACAATTAACTTTTGTGTTCTTGAAAGATGCTAGGGATGCAGTTCATGGTCATGGGTTCTATGACTGGATTTTTGTTGAATATTTCCTATGGAATGTATGAGGAATGAATAGGTCATAGTTGCCTCTCCATTTTTTCCACCAGTTTAATTTTATTTAATGGATACAGTAGACTGTATATGACTTGAAAACAAGCACAAGTCTATAATATCTCTAAACTTGGAATGTTGTATTTAGACAAGATAGGTTTTTCCAGTTTTGTCTGGTTGCCTTAATATATTTTTGGATTTATTTTTCTTCTTGGCAGCTGTTAGCATCTATAATGCTGTTGCTTTTTCATCTTAAACTGCAGTTGTTACCTGCATACTTATTGGATCTTATTCAAACCCTCATAACTTAAAATTACAATGTTAATTATACAAAGTTATGTAGGTAACATCAGGTGTTGAATCTGAAAATTGATTCACACCCTTCCATTGATAAAGGTTTTCTCTGCTAGGATCATGCATGGGCTGCAAACAGCATCGTACAAAATGTTTTCCTTTATTTCTTTAATTACCACCTCAAAGACAGAAGTATTGCATTATGCTTTTCAGTCAAATGCCTGCCAAATCACATTCAATCTGAATATTGTTTTTTCTGCAAATCTTTATGCGAGGTAATCAATACTAGATCACTACAAGAAGACCTCTTGTATGGAGTCTAACATCTTAAATATCTTTGGCCATTGCAAAAAATTCTTGCTTCTCTAAAATATTTTCCATTCTGGGGCTTTTTCTAGTATGGGACAGCACTCTAGTAGCATTTGAGCCTCAGTCCTTACTTCAGGAGGAAACATCACACAAATATTTAGATGTGGGCATTTAATTAGACATGGTTCTAATCCATGGAAAACACTCCAGCAGCGCATGGCTGTAACACCCTTCATACATTTAAACCACCCACTGAACATGAAAGAGCAAAAAATGGAGGTGTATCTGTCTACATAAAGGATAGGCACACACCAAGGCTGGTCATACAGTGTGATATGCTTGCACTACTTCATGTTCAAGTAACCATGGGAAAAATATTACCATATTTTTGCTAGCTACAGATCCCCCACCATGAACCAGGAAACCCATATATCATGCCTGAAGTTACTAGAATCACTCGCCATCCAGCCCAATACCATACTCGTGGGTAAATTTAACTATCCTTTCATTAACTGGGAGGCATATACAACCACTAACATGCAGGCCCAATGATTTCTTGACTTTGTAAATTCAAATGTCCTGGAGCAGATACTTTGTAATCCCACTATGGGAGCAAATATCCTAGATCTGGTAGTCATGAATATGGGCGAGTGCTAAACCCCCCAGTGTACTGTCCTCTTTGGTGAGATCAAATCACAAAGCAGTCTTCCTTGAAATTAAAGTAAAACCCGTCCCCCCACCTAACCCCAAAAACTTTAAGAATTTATGTAAGGTAAACTACCCCCCCCCCCCATTCGGGTCTGTATTATATGAACAAGTGTTAATAATATTAAACTCTCTAAAGAGTAAAAATGCCAGACCTCAAACTTGTTAGTGTGGGAGGCTGCTCCCCCCACACCCCCCTAAATATATATACCAACTCTGAGATCACACTACAGTGAGGAAAGGGCAAATATTCTGACCTTCACTGTACTGCAATCCCACAAGAAGCACTTCGAGGTCCAGCATTTTTGCTGTTTAGCACATTTGATATTATGAACTTTAATTCATATGTTATATACCTTCCTTTTCAGGGATAGCATAGGTAGTTTCCAAGCTCCCCAAAATCCAGAAAACATGGAAACCTACTCAGAGGCATGCTCAAAAGTCCTCTATTACCATATAAACAAATGCAAAGAAATGGAAGTAGCAGACTGAAATAAAGCCAGGTCAAACTAGAGAATGAAGCCATGCTCATGGACCCCTGGTATTAGTAGGCTGTACAACAAAAGAAAGAAAATACTGTTGAGAAGTAATAGGGAATGTGCACAACAAAGCATATTCTCTCATTAATCTAAATAAGTCTCTGAAAGCAAACTTTGAGGTAAAAATAGCCTCCATACCTAAGGACAGCCGTAAGGCATTTTTCAGTTATGATCGCAATCTTAAGAGCAACACCCAACAATATACTGAATTAGTTGTAGATGAAATCACCTATACTCAGCCAGAAGATATGGCAAATCTGCTAGTCAATAAATTCCAATCAAATTTCACCTCCTTATCACCCCCAGTTCTTATCCAAGAAATACTCTCCACCACTCCATTGCCAGTTATCACCAAAGAACAGGTTAAAACACTTCAGTGAGACCTCACAATATACCAGTGTGCCTGTTAGCATAAATCAGGACTTGTTTGGCCCATTAGGATCTCTATTTAACTACAGTTCCTGGAATTACTTTGTTCTGATAGAGTGGATTTCTCTGAAATGGAAGCAAATGCTAAAGGTTTATGGCTGACTGCAGATGATTGCAAGCTGGAGGTTATCAACTCCCCTGCAGACACTAGCGTTCTTCAATAAAGTCCATCTCTGACTAACAAATGGTTGCAAAGCCATGGTCTTAAACACAATGCTAAGACATGCATAATTGTACCCTTTGTGAAATCAACCATCCCGGCTAATTACCATGTGGGTAATGCACCTCTAAGTGTTGATCCAGCAGTCAGGGGTCTGGGTATGCACATGGACAGTAACCTTACCTTCAACTACCATGTGGCCACAATAGTGAGGAAGTCCTTTTATGTTGAGCAACTTATAAGTAAGGGTTTGGCATCTAGGTCCAAAGAGGTCATTACTTTTCTGTACTCTGCCCGTATCAGACCAATCCGAGTACAATGCTCCTTTTGGTATATACCTGACTAGGCATATGCAACAACTAGGGTGACCTCAAAGGTTCCTTACAAAAAGATTACAAGGTGCAACAAACCTGCCTTACAAAGAGTACCTTAAAGCCCTTTCCATGTACTCAGTCTCCTATAGATTGCTGAGGGGTGATCTATGCCTGGCTTACAAGGCATCTGCAAAGCCCACACTTATGAATCTCCTACATATTTGTAAGTCAAGGAGAACCAGAAATACATGGCCTAGGGACCTGAATTTTGTCTGTGACTTAAACAGAGAGGGATGTGTCTGAGACTGCCCTTCCTATGGAACAGGCTCCCCATCCATGTGAAGCTGAGATCATCTATTACCCAGTTTTAGCAACCTAGACAACTGGATGGGGAATAGGAAATTTACAACGGGCCTTTCACATACGTCTCTTATTGACAGAGGTAGCTTATAAATGCCTGTCCCTGAATGCCATATTTGGATGCAGGATATTATTCTTTCAGGAGAATTTGGATAGGCTTAGAAACCCCCCCCCCCCCCGGTCCATTAGCCTAGTAACAGTCTATGAATCTATGACAGCAACAGTCATCCCTCTGTATAATAGGGGACCACCTAGAAAAGTTACAGACCCATAACTTTGATTAATCTTGTATGTAAAGCCATGGAAAGAATAATCATGGGCCTGATAAATGATGACATAGGAAACTTCCAGACACTGGACTTGACCCATTTTGGCTTTGTCAAGGTCAGATCAGGCCTACTGATCTGGATAATTTCTTTGAGAAGGTTAAGACCATGGATGAGGGTAAGACATACTGCCTATCTCAATTTGGCCTAAAACATTTGATACAGTTCCCCACTCTAGTATTATAAATAAACTCAGAAAACTAGGTATAAATCCCTATGTCACCAGACGGATAGCCAAATGACTCACGGACAGGGTTTGTCCCAGCACAGTGGAAAACTGCAACAGTAATTCCCTTACACAAAGGGAGTCCATCAACTGACCCTGGGATCTATAAGCCTAACCAGAATTATCGCCATGGAGAGAATCTTCATAGACCTTAAAGACATAGATGACCTTCAAACTCTTGACTCAGCCCAATTTGGCTTTAATGGTAGATCATGCTTATTAAAACTGGTGGACTACTTTGAGAATGTCACCAAAGCCCTGGATGAAGGGAAAAAGAATATATAGCCTATCTTGACTAAGCCAAGGCTTTTGACACAACCCCCACATGGTCATCATTGAGAAACTCACCCAGCTGGGAATTAACCCATATGTCACTAGATGGGCAGTCAGCTGGCTCAATGGCAGAATGCATACGGTCAAAGTCAAGGATTCCACTTCTACCAGCAGACCAGTTACCAGTGGTGTTCCACAAGGATCTGTGCTATGCCCCCTAATGTTTGGAATCTATTCATCCAGGCAAAAATAGATGGCCTGTGGTTTATCATATTCGCAGATGACTGTAAACTGGGTGCAGTCATTGAGTCCCCCAAAGATGTTGACATACTACAAAAATGGCTTGCACAAACAAATGATTGGTGTTAAAGCGACAGACTTAAATGCAAAAAAATACATTACCACCCCTTTCAGCAAAGGGGAAGTCCTTGCAAATTACAACATTAACATCACCCTCCTTAGCTCAAACCCTGTGGTGAGAGATTTGGGAACACAGGCTTACTGCAATTTTAACTTTGATCACCATGAATCCACAGTGGCAAGGAAGGCCTTCAATGTTGCACATCACACAAGTATGGGCACTGCATCCAGAGCTAAGGATGTTATAACTCCACTGTACTCATCCCTCATCATACACTAATAGAGTACAACGCTCCCCTCTGTATGTACCTCACCAGACACCTGCAGCAGCTGGAGAGACTTTGGAGGTTTTTCACCAAGAAAATTCAGGGCCTTCAATGCATGACCTACATAGACAGACTGAAGACCCTGTCACTGTACTCTAACTTATAGGCCGCTGAGAGATGACTTGTGTCTGGGCTACAGAGCAGTCTCAGACCCCACCCTAATGGAAATGCTGCACATCCGCAAGTCAAATGGGACAAGATTCATTCCCTCTCGGGATCTTAACCTAGCCTGCAGCATTAACAGGACATGCTGGGGAGACCGATATGTCTCTCAGAGATTGCCACTCCTCTGGAACAAACTCCCAGTTCATGTAAAACAGAGCTCCTCAATGACACTATTTAAGCGTAACTTGAATAACAGGATGGGAGACTGTAAATTTACTCCGGCAGTGTCACTGTTGTCCCTCTTGGATAAGGGCAGTCTGTGCTGATCATAGACTTGCAGTGCAAATATAGACCATACAACTTGTTCAATAATGGAACAAGGGCAAAATGTGGTTAGGCTTATAAAGGTCCTAGGGCAATAGCCTATTAACCTCCTATGAATGTGGTTAAAGTGGGTGAATCTAGATCCAGCAAGAGGCTAGTGACTAGTGGTGTGCCACAGTGCTCAGACCACTCCTCCTGTTTGGAATATATTTGTCTGAAGTCAAGGCTAATTTAGAAGGCCACTGGATGACAGTCTGCTCATGACTGTAAGCTGGGGGCAGTTACTGAATCCCCCTTTGATGTAGATATCCTTCAGGATGGTCTAAGTCAGACAAATGATTGGTGCTAGAACCATGGTCTAAAACAAAATGCAAAAATTGCATTATACCCTTTCCATTTGGCATGTACTTGAGTAGGCACTTACCACAGTTGGAGTGACCTCCAAGGCTCCTCACAAAGAAAATGCAGGTTATGGCCAGACTAAAAACCCTAATCCTTTACTCTTTCTACTGATTCAGGGATGACCTATGCCTGACCTACAAGGCACTCACAAATCCAGCTGTGATGCAGCTGCTACATATCTGCAAGTCAGCATGAGGGTCACCCAATCTACGGATCGAACCTTAGACAACGACTCAAACAAAACTTACTTGAAAGGCAGATGCGTCTCAGAGATTGCCCCTTTTTTGGAGCAGGCTTCCTATTCACAATAACCAGAGCCCTTCCCTGCCCTAAATGCAGTTTGTGTCAGTGGATGGGGAATCTCAAATTCACACCTGGAGTAGTGCCTATGGCCCTTATGGATGGGCAATCTGTAAGATACTCAAGGCATAGGCACAAATCCATGCTATCCTCTTGCCATATATTGGGAAAATCATGTTATATTAGGCTTGTAAGGACCATTAAGCCCGTTAGCCTAATAATTTCCTGTGAACCTATTAACATCTGACTGTGGTGAATTCAGACCATCTATAATAAGAACTAATACATAAAGCATGACAATCCCATTTATATTTGTCTGAAAGTTCCTTGTCCACTATGAAGTTGATGCCGTGACTAACCAGAAGTTAGGAAAGCACAATAAGATAAAGAAAACTAACTCCAGGGCCGCTCAAAAACACAGCAAATGTATTACATGCAAAGCTTTTGGGTACATACCTTCCTCAGTGCTATTCTAATATAAAAACGTTCCATTGTATATAAAGAGCTATCAAACATCACTCTATCAGTCAGCCAATAAAAGATTAATAAAACATTCTAATAAGGATAAAATCATAGTTATACAAACATTCATTAATATTTTAACATAATAAATCATTCATACAGTAATTATAATTATACTTTTAATGCAGTTGGAATTTCTTTCTAACTAAAACAGGCTTAATACTAACAGTGCTATTTATACATGGAGGCAGGTCTGACTGCAGCTTTATTATCCAACCATATTCCTTGTTTTCCAATGCATTATTGATGTCCCCACCTGTTTCCAGGTTTAAAAAGCGCCGTTAGTATTGAGCCTGTTTTAGTTAGAAAACAATTAGAACTGCATTAAAAGTATAATTTTTACTATAAGAATGATTATTTAATATGTTAAAGTATCAATGAATGTATAACTTTTATGATTTTATCTTTATTAGAATGTTTAATTATTCTTTTATTATTGGCTGTGATCATGTGATTTTTGATAGTTCTTAATATACAATAGAACATTTTTATATTAGAATAGCACTGAAGAAGGGTTGCACCCGAAAGCTTTGCATGTAATAAATTTGCTGTGTTTTTTGAGCTAGTTTTCTTGATCTGAAAGTTCCTTGCGTTAAACCCAGTTCATATTTATTGCCTTAGTACTGACATTACTGTAAAGGTTGTAACTGAAAAGGGTTTTCGTGATACTGTTACTCTCCCTGTAAAATAAATATATAAACAATTTGTCAGTTCATTTATTTTTGTGATAACTGATAACATTTTCCACTTTTCACCTGAGCTAGAACAGAATTACTGATAAGTATAATTTTCTTTAAATAACATTTGCCGTTAAGCTAATGTGCCTTTAACCACTCTATACTTAAGTGTGCAGTAGTTGCTTATATAAAACCCATTTGCTTCATTGCCCCAAGGTCTGTCCTTGCTATTAAGCAGTGCTTCCCTTGTTGCTAAATCAATTGTGGTTTATTCCTATCAGCATACACAGCTGATTCTCTTTCACCTGTTCAATTAGATATAATCTGAAGAAGACTGGAACTTGTTTAGTCTGCACCAAGTTTAGCAGGGCCAGAGAAATAAAACCATTCTTATTTGGTCATAATAGTGGAGTATTGCCTTATGCAGTTGCATTTCTTAGAAACCATCTGCTTCAAAGCTAATTCACAAACCAGGTCTGTGGCAACATGTCTAACTTCTTTTAGAAACGGAACACTATACACAGCGCAAACTTGTATTCAGCATTTTGGACTGTTCAGGAAACAATAAATGTATTCACACATTGAGTAGCAGTAGGCTATAGATGGCTTACATCACATTAGATAATACATTTAATTTTTAATTTTTTTTTTTTTTACCTTGTTAAGTTAGGTGGTCCTGTTTGGACTCTCTGCCACAACTTGGGTCACAATGGTGAGGGCTGTGTTACCAGTTAATCAACATTTTGTTAGGAGGTGGAAAAAAAAACTGAGCACTTTAAGAAAACCCATGTAGACATCAGGCAGGCATGCAAAACTTCAAATTATTGGTAAGACTGAACCCCAGACTCTGGAGCTACAAGATGGATAACTTAACATGGAGATCTTAACATGATCAACCATTTTAAAAACATATTTGTTATGCATTTTAAATGGACATGTCAAATATAGAACAAGGTTTTAGGAAGATAAGCTGACGGTTGGAAAGTTGTTGTTCCACTGTAGAAATTCAGACTCAACAGGATTTTGTTTCACTTTGCAGATTACTTAGCAAGCTGGTTGCTATGGGTACAGTTATGATTTTCCATAAGCTGCACAGAGTTATCTTGGATAAAAAACAATGTTCAACAGATGCAAGACAGCCAATGATGCTCCTGAGTAACCATGTCCTATATACAAAATCGATCCAATAATCCAAATAAAACAGCAAGACTCAAAATTGGTTTCAGGTTCCCGTACCAAAATGTTTAATGAACCACAAGCACATCAGTGCATTTATAAAATACAACATTACATAAAACTTAAATACTTCGATACACTACCTAAAAAGTGGCCTAGGTTTCAATTTAGGCCGCATTTAAATGAACTATCTGTTTTCCCTACATAAAATTTTTGTCATTTCACACAGTGTGCCAGATAAACAATATGCTCAGTCTCACATGTATCAGAAACCTTAAAGTTATAGATTCTTTGTTGATCTGGATGTTCAGAACGTGAGCTGGTATCTATATACTTACAAAAAGAACACTTACCACATGGTATAGTTCCTTTGGCTCCACATACGCTATTTATCATTTTTGGATAGCATAGCTTTTTTCAGAGATTTACTGTTCTTTAACAGGAACCTAGGCTCTGTGTCTATCAATTCATTAATATCCTTATCCGTTTTCAAAATGTCCCAGTGCTTCCTAACAATATTCATACAAGTATGTAGGGAAAACTGATAAGTCCTTTAATGAGAGAATACTTGAGCATATCTATTCTATTAGCGTAAAGTGAATGCATTGGCTAAGCACGTCATGAGTAGTGATCAGAAACATATGCTAACATTTAATAGGGAGGACTTCTGAAAACATTAGAGGAGGTGATTTACGTAATGTCACCGAGGAGTTCGAAGCTAAGTGGATAGTGAGGCTGACAGCAGATACTGGTCATAGGCTCAATGAATGTCCCGATATGGCCTAAATTGAAATCTAGGCCACTTTTTAGGTAGTGTATGGGAGTATCTAAGTTTTATGTAATGTATTTTATAAATGCAATGATGTATTTTAATCTGATGATTTATGAACTATCTGCATGTATTTTAGGAAAGCATATGCTGATTTATGGCACTGACAACTTTAAATGTGAGTGCTTTAATTGGTGTATCATTTGATTTGAGATGTGTGTATAAGAAGGGGGAATGGGTTTAATTAATTTGTAATGACATCTGAAGAAGTGAGACTTGCCTACGAAAGTGCTTGTTTCATTAAACATTTTGATACTGGAACCTGAAACCACTTTTGAGTGTCTTGGAGGAGGATGATCTACAGAACATTTAAATCACTGAGAGCTTAACTGTTATTGTTAGTATGGGTTCTCAACTTCAGGCTAATTACTGAAGTTTGGTTTGGTGCCATTTTCCCTTGGCCACTAATGAAACTTGTGGAGTTATGGATAGTTTTCAGGCTTCAGTCTCGGTGTGTTTGTATACTGGTTACCTGTGAGGGAAGTTGAGTAACTTGGTTTGAACACTGCAGTTGTCTTCCTTCCTACTTCCTGATAATTAGTTTACCAATTTACAGGGGTACCCTGCATATCATTGCTTGGGAAGTGCTATAGAACTATGGGTAGCCCTTTAAAGTCATTTAAATAAATCTTTTTGTCTTGTACAGGTTACTATTTGACTGACAATGTACTGAGGACAATATGCACAGACTAAGCAAGTGGATACTAAATCAGTTTTTTTCTTAAATTGACACTCAAGTTAATTTTCAGTACAGTAAAAGAGATGTAATGCTTAATACCCGTTCTTCAATGCCTTTACGAAGTTTGCTAAGACACTAAACTTCCTGTTTAAGCAAGTTTTTACTAGAGTGCTACAGCAACCTTCTGCAATTGCAAGCTATTTGCAGGGCTGATATTTTGATTTGTTTTGCTTAGGATTTTGCCAAGGCATATTTTATGCAAAAATGGAAATGTTAAATGTGTTGCTGACTGAATTATTTTGCTTCTATCTAGTATTGCCTTTATTTATACTAATCCAAATGAACGAGATTCTGGAACTGGTTTGCAAATAAAACCAAGTAAATGACCAGACTGACTGGACTCACACGGAAACTTTATTATAGTTAAAATACAGCTAAGTGCTTTCATCATTTGACATAATCAGAGCCATTAATCAACCATTAAAAGGAGTAATACAAATAATAAGCTGCTCCGTGACACCCCTCCAATTGTAGTAGGCAATACACAATCACTGGACATATTTAATTGTCCAATAAGAATGCTAAGAGTAACCAATCCTGAATATTTGTTCTTATCAAAATATCCAATGTAACTTCCTGTATATAAAAATTGATCAAATACGTTATAACCAACTGTTTTACCAATGAAGGTTTCACAGACTATTTTAAACCAATAAAAACAAGGGAATTTTAACCCAGATGCGAATCATTCATAATTTGCAATTTAACATTGATGTTACTGAAGATGTAATTTCTTCTAGATGTGTTTAAAGTCAATAAAAATATGAAAAACTTAGGCTTAGCTAGTAAGAAAATAGCATAAGTGATTGGATGTTATATAAATAATCAACTTGTTATACTGAAAACAATTGGAGCTCTTGTATAAGTGGACCTGCAGTTAAAATAAGCCCAGGAAATACAACCACAAAAGAGAACATTATAAACTAAATAAAATGGGTTAAATAAACCAAATCACATTATTCTAATAGTTATTAATTGTATGTTGACTGTAAACCATGATCTTCATTGAGGCATTTTATTTAAGTAACTGGCAAGAAAGTCAGTAAAAAACTAAACAAAGGTCAATACATCATAATCCGAATTAAAGAAAATTAAAATTGTGCAATAATGTCATTGTTGACCATATATACTTCTTTACTTCTTTTGTACATAACTAATGTTGACTAATGTTGACTTTAAGCACAATTTAAAGACCAATATACTCTTAAGGCTAGTGAATAACCAGTAAATGGCCAGACTACGCTATCGAATGCCCATTAAAACCTCAAAATGAGGTTGCCAATCACTACAATGAACAGGCAAGCCTCAACCAATGAACATTATGCACTTTGCAGAATACGTGAATAAACCATAAAAGAATATAAAAAATAAAAATGAAACAAAACCATATAGAACGCTGTTAATTACAATCTGTAAGGATCACTTTTTGAGTTCACTAATTTTAAGACCAGGAAGGAAGTTGCATCGAAACGTAATTGCCATAACATTTCTTTATGCAACAAGTTGTTTTTGGAATCCCAGTCGGTGGTACTACAACTCACTGTCATGAGTCTGATGCTGCATTTCTTGTATGTTGTTTTCCTCCCCTGCTGACTCCTCTTCTCTTTGTCATGTGAATCCTCACCTGCTCTCCATTTTAGAAATGATTGTGTCTTTTTGCTATTCTTTCACCTTTGTTCTGGCCTTTTTTTTTTGCGCCCGTTTCCTCTTAAAGGTTGTGCATTTGTGATTTGTAGAGCTGGGACACAGCACACCTCCCCACCAAAGCTTCCTCCTGCTGTGTATCTAGCATAGAAGGTTATGACTGGATCTCTGATTATAAATATATATTATGTGTTCGATACATGGATGACAAGAAATTCATTTTAAGAGTGAAACTAGAGTCGTGAGTCCTGGCATCCATGTAGAGAACACAAAATATATATAATCACTGACCCAATTATAATTCTTTGTACTGCATGCAGCTTTATCTTTTGCATGTACTACCAGTTACAGGAAAACAGTCAAAATAAGACTTCAGCAATACAACATAAACGTAATAACGCATATTTATAAACTGGGTGCATTCATTAAATGTATATATAATCAAGAAATTAGGGAAATGTACAGAAAGTAAGTAGAAGTACAGATATCAACATGGAATACAGGGAATGTTATTAAACAATGATCAATAAGACACCACAATGAGCAGACAGCAGCATTGACTTGTATAGTAAAATAGAAACCTCCATCCCTGTAAACCATACAGTGGCAAAGGAATGGAAGAGTACGAGACTCTCAACAGGCAAGCTATTGCTGCGCTTCAAGAGTTGAAAAGAACTGTGAAGCAAAGCTTGTCAAATTGTGGTTAAAATGTATGAAAAGGTTCAACTTGTGTGCAATAATTGGTGTTGAGATCAACAATTGCCACAAAAGCTTTTACAAGCACAGTCTTCAGTGAGATGCCCTGAATGACTTCAGTAAACTGATATTTTTGAAGCCTTTTGGAATGCTGATGCATGTGACAAGAAAAATGTTTGAGAGTTTCTTTGCAGATAGAGATGGTGTGAAGGAATACCTAAGCAGTTTTCATTACATTTCCTGAAGGAGTAGCTTTGGCTTCTAATCCTTGGTTATTAAGGAGTGAGAAACTATACGTTTCATGAATTTTAAAAATGAGGGTGCCAAGACGAAATTAGGCCCTGGCTGAAGCATGAAACCAATTATTGTGTTCTAGAGTAAGAGTGATGTTAATTGGTAGAAGTGTGTAAAGGGGTTCATAGGTAAATACAAGGCTAACTGCACTTGAAGGTCATTTAAGCCTAGCCAGTTTCCCTTTTTGTGCTCAATTTAACCTGTCTCATTTGGTTATAGATTGTTCTTACCCATCCCATGGTCAATTATGATATATTAATACTGAGAATAACTGGGACCATACCATTGATAATTGGAGGTGACACATGCATGGGATAAAGCATTTAGGAGCTACTTGTGTCAGTAATAGAGTGCATTCCTAGGGTAAAATTTCTGTTTCCCATCCATATATCCAAGTAGCGCTTGAATATGGATAGAGATGAGCTTTGTTTTGTGTGGCTGGAGAGTCTGTTCAAGAGCAGTGGTAAACCCTGCGAGAGATACCTGTCCTTGCAAACCATTCTGCTGCTGAAGTGGTTTATATCCCTATACTGAGCATTTCTGATCCCATTTGACATGCTGATGAAATTATCAACATTGCATTGGAGGATTCCTTGTATGGCAGAGACAGGTATCACCTTTTAGCAGTCTGTACAGTACTGAGCATAGTGACAGGGCTTTGAGTTAGTCCATGCAAGATATGTTTAGTCCTTGTATCCTTTTAGTAAGGTATCTCTGTGGGCATTCCAGTTGCAGGTGTCTAGCAAAATACACGATAAAGGGGGCATTAAATTCAATGATTTACTTAATGAGGGCTGAGTAGTGGGGGGCAATGACATCCATAGATATAGACATATTCCTTTTCTTTATAAGCTGTGCAGTATAGGAGGACTTTCTTGCAACAAGTTCACATGTTGTTCAAAAGTTAGGTCATGATCCTCATAAGTTATCAAATCCTTAACAACTGTCACCTCTTGGGGAGATATAGTTATCGTGGTAGTTCCCTGAGGTAAATTACTTTCCAGATGACACAAAAATGCATTTTTGGAATTTATTTTCATGTATTCATAAACAGCAACCTTTTTTTCTGTGGTTTGAAGTAACATGGCATTGTGTGAAGAGCAGAATGTCATCAAGGTGGTATATAAATGTCTTGGGATGAAAACTTTTATGGCTATTGCTCATCTAGCTTCAAAGGTAAGTAGGTTAGAGATCTTTTATGAGGCTTTCATCTGTGCCAGGAGTTGACAAGTTAGTTTGTATATGTGCATTGAAAGTGAGGTTTTGATTAAAAGTTTGAGTTACTTTACTTCAGTGTAAGGCAAGGTGTTGCTCAGCACACCATAGATATTTGATGTTTTGGCAGTGCATAACCTTTGGGGAGTGCCACAGAGCATCACAGTACTTTTTTAATGCTTATAGTCTACCTGTTGCAATGAATCCAGTTCCAGATGCCTTTGAAGTCTTCCTAAAAGTTACTGGATGAAATGTTAAGGCTCTTTGTCAGCCTTGATAAATACACTGTCATCTGCATGCGCTTGGCCTATGGTAGATCCCAGGAATGGTTGCTAATTAAAATGAGGACAAGTGGACTGAGGACAGAGCACCTTTGCGAATGATTATTACTACAGTGGAATTGCTGTGGCTCACTAGTTGGAAAGTGTGGTTAGGTACTTTTTGAAGCAAGTTAAGAGTTCAGAAAAAAGCCCAATGTAAACAAGTTTGAGACCATGTCCTTTTTAATCCCAGAAGAACCGTGCCGATTGGTTTAGTAAGTTTCAGGTTGGAATGTATGTCATCTGTAATGGAGTAAATGACACTGTTGGTGCTGTAATTTGTGGAAATTTTGCTGTTTATTGGTGAGAATGTCATATTTTGAGATGTATTCTAGTGGATGACTACAGACGAATTTCTTTCAAGATTTTTAGTAAATGGCATACATTTACAATAAGCTTAAAGTCATCAGCTGAGGAAGGAAGAGGCCACATTGGTGAGAGTCCAGGTTATCCTTCATTCAGCTATGCTTCAACATCCTTACATATTATACAGCTGCTATTCTACATTTACAAATCAGTCCAGCTTCAATACAAGCGCAAGCTCTATTGTTAACTTGATAAAGTATCTTCATTTTCTTGTAAAATGCTTTTCACAAATCCTTCACCTTCAGACCTAATCTTACTTTGTTTCACTGCACTCATTCTGTTCCATATCATTGCATCTTTCCTCAACACTCACAACACTGCACTTCTGCTTCCCACCATTTCACCTGTATGACTGTATATCCTTTAATTCCACTCAACTGAGTAGCCCAAAGTCAATGTAATTGAGATCCCTCATGTAGTGTAATCTGACAAAAGTATACAAAATAGACTGCATCCGGTCAGTAGCTTTCTGTCCTCCCACTCCCCTGACATTCTTGCTACAACAGAAACCCTGTTCAGAAATGAACACCACAATGATTAAGGTGGCATAATGGATTAGGCATTAGCTAGGAATTGTGGGTTCAAGTCCCATCCTTGGTGAGATCATTTTAAATATAAGTACAGTATTTTTCTTTTAGCCTGGGTTGGTGCAGAGGTTAATGATGTGAGCTGTAGTTCCTGTGGTACGTGGTTTGATTTCCCTTTTAACTTGTATAACTTGGACAAGCTTCTTTTGTAGGTCAACTTAACTTCATTGATAGCATTCATGAATTCATATAATGGGGCAATAGTGTTTTGTTCCTCTTCACTCATATCTACAAATTAATTTCTCTCTGCGCTAATTAGGGCCAATTTCTTAGTTTCTTTTGTCAAATCTAATATAGTTACTACCCTTTTTATATTGTACATTAATCTATTGACTATAAATACTGTTTGATCTTTATCAATTCATTTCTATACAAGAACTCAATCTTGTAGTGAAGATTGATACATATTTTATAGTCTACATTCAATAATGAAATCGGTATATACAAGGAACTTTATTTATCCTTTCCTTGTTTAAGTATGGGTGAGATTACAGAAAATTTCCATGAGAGAGGAATTTTGTTACTCCAAATTATCTTGAAAACATCGCTTAGTGATTCTACAATATTTAATGGAAGCAGTCTATAATTCCATACTTAAACCATCTAACTCTGGAGCTTTACCATTTTTCCTTTTTTAAAGCTTCTTTAACTTCTGTTAGGGTAATAACCTTATTCAATGGAGATATTTGTTGGTCATTAAGGTTTAGTATAATTTCTTTAAATACTTGTCAATTTTGTGATCAGGATTATTTTTATCTTAAGATCCTCCTGGAATTTTTAAATAGTAAATATTTCCTGTGTGTCTGAAGTAAGCTTAGCATGATGATTTTGTATTTTGATGTGACTTTTTGCTTAACATCTTACTTCTATTAACTAATCTATGTAGATTTGTTAAGTTATAGCCATCTCCACTTATGCATTAAACTGTTTGATACTTTGTCAGTCTTTTAATGACTTTAGTATAGTCTAGTTTCTTTGTTTGTTCAAACTTTGCTTTGTGTATTTCATTTTTTATTTCTAACAACTCTTTATCCCACTCTTTCATTTTATTACTAGCCCATCTTCATACTCTATAATGTGCATTTTAAGAAGTCCCATAGTATGACTTTGCTAAACTGACCATTATCATTCATAGATGATAATTCTTGATGTGTTCCTTAAGGTAACTCTTAAATTATTTTAATTGCATCATTTATACTGGAATTCTATATATCTGAAATGTCCTTATTTCCATTAATATATTAATAGTCTGTGCGTTATGATCAGATAAGGACAAGGACTAGTTTTAAAATAATTCACTTTACTAAGTAAAACTGTAGAGGCATAAATCCTATCAATTCTAGTTTGCTTCCCATCAGCATAAGAAGAATGACTCCTTTATTGGGCCGAAGACCTAAGGATACTTGTTTTCTATCTTTCGTTTACTGAGTTTTTTATTTCATCTTGTATTTGTCATAAGAAGAATGAGTTAAGAACACTGTTTTTAGTATTAAATTAAATTATTACTGCTCCATCTGTTTAGTGCTTTAGCAGATGCCAGTATTTTAATTTCAGTTCATTTGTGTCTTCTCTACTAGATTTGCAGTTTAAATCACCTACTAAAATTAAACGACCTTTCCAATGACTTTGCAGTATGTTTATCTTTAGCCACTCCTTCACTTCTTCCAGGGATCCCATAAACACTAGCTAGCATATAAAGTTTGCCATTATATTTAATTACAAATGTAAACATTCTTTTGGGATCGTTAATGGATTCCATGACCATAGACATTACAGTACTACTCCTAAATAACAAAAACAAAGCTATAATTATAACTTGTATATTGCTAATAAAACACAACCTACCATGGGTACCAATGTTCCTATTTTGCATATCATATAGCCAAGTACTGTACTCTCTCTCTACCTGCTAATGCCTAAAATTCATCAAAAGAATAGCCAAAAGCTAATGTGACTTAAAAATAAATATAATATATACATGTCAAAAATAAGACTATTCATTTAGTTATATATTTTGCCATTTTACAACTATTCCCCCATTACTACATAAAAGTTTACTAATTTTCTTCTACTAATCAAAAATATTAAATAAACCAACAAATATTGTACCTATATATATATATATATATATATATATATATATATATATATATATATATCTACACACACAATGGTATAAATTGTCCTTAAATATTCTTAAATTATTCACTCATTCAACATTATTATACCAAAATGTCTTAAGTAGAACAGAGTTGGACCTGATGAGAGAAAGCTATCTGTAAACTTATAGATGACAGGTAATCTTATTCTAAACTATTTTACAAAAGGGAAATCAATGCACATATATGTTTATCATGGTAAAAGATTTAAACATTTTATAGATCTAACAAATGCTCGGAATTGTTAAAGTACAGGTTTCTAAATCTCAAAATTGTATAACAGTATTAACATGACAAATATCAAAATATTTAAAAATACTTTAGATTATTAAACTACTTCATAAAAATAGTAGACTATTGAGGTCAAAGAGATGTTTGGAGTAACTACAATAAATGTGTGTAGTCTATATTGTATTCAAAAGTTACAATGTGCTGAATTCAAATCCCATCCTTCCTTCACGGATTCAAAAATATTGAAAAGACTACTTTACATTCCATCAAAATTGATATACTGATTCAACAATATAACACTCAAATTTCTAGTCTGACTTATGAAATGAGTTATTTCATTTGGTCTTTGTGAATCTAATAACATACAATGTGTAAAAAGCTGCAAAGTTCCCATGACCAGGCTTTAAATTGCAGCATTCAGATTATTTTCAAATATTTTTATAATTTTATGTTTAAATTGAGATCTTGTACATTCACATTTCTGCCACATGCAGTTATATGTAATACATACCTTTATTATGAGCAGTTTGTTTAAATATATTTTTCTTATTTTCCCACTAATATTCTACCTTATTCTGCATAACTTGCATTACTAAAATCTCCCATCAAAGAGCTGTTTAATCATCCACTCTCTATTAGACATTATAGTAAGTGTATACATTTCTTAACTAATACCGCTCTTTCATTAATATTGCATATTAGATATTTCATTCCTTGTGCATTTGCATATTCTGTTTACTCTTCTTAATTATAGTATTACAAGCAATACTGACTATATATAAAAGAATTCCAGCTTGTTTCATTTGAATGTGCATTTTTAGCCAATGTGAATGGCTGTTCTGATACAAGTTTCACACCCTGACATTAGAATTTCATTGCAGCATGTGAAAATGAAAACTCACAGCATAGGAAGTTGCTATGATTCCCCGTACGTTTCTTATTCTTAATTCTTCTAAACTGCTGTGATCAGTAACAAGCATCTAACTTTCCTTCATTCCATTAATATATACAGTTAGTTAATACTTGAACATAAGCTGTTAATATTCAGCAAAATGTAAACAAATTTTGTCAGCAACAGCTCAGTATGTAAAACATACAATCTTTTGTTTTACCAATTCTTCACCTCCAATAAAAGAAAAAAAGTTATTTTGAGTAGATTTCTCACATGTATACTTGGAAAAAAAGTTCCTTTCCTTTCATTTTCTTCAGAACAACTCAAGGTGGGAAACAAGGCAAGCAAGAATTCAGCATTCTGACACAACTGGAACATTCATTTTTCTCAAGCATTCATTAAGTGTTGCATGTTTCATAGATGACCTGTGAGAGAAATATGTTGCATATGAAAGAAAGAACAAATCACCTCTTTAACACTTCTAATTAGCATATTATGTAGACCCGACATTCAGTTAACTCAGCAATGCACATACTAGGCCAAGTTAAATAGATAAAATTCTTAAGTTATGCAGTCTTAGTTACCAGTTCTATTGATTATAATTTAATGACATTCTCTTGTAGGAAGTATTTGTTTAACATTTAGAAATACCCTTAAGTTGAGGTAAGTGAAATATGTCAAGTCTTTCACTGTAAATATAGTAAACAGTAAAGCTAACCATTTATATTCCTCATCATGAATAATGTTTTAGCTTAAAATATAAATGCATACATGCGTATATTTTTAAGTTTAAGGTGCAATACAAATGTTTAAAGGGCAAATCTATTTCTGAAAATAACAGTTCTGCATTCAGACAATAAAAGTTGCTTGTTTTTAAACTTTTTAAATTTAGAAGCAGTTTTCCAGGAATTCACCTCACTCTGTCTCTTGAGGGATGTACTGTTCCACTCCATTTCTTCTGTATTAAAGATTTTATTGTTAACAAAAGTGGATGCCTCCTCCAGCATGTCAGATATTTTAGATAGTTCAGAAAGAAAGAATTTGATCTTTGCAGGAAACACCAGAATGGCTTTAATATTTTAAGTTCCTTGATCACTGGTAAACAGAAATTTCTTTTACTCATTACTTTTCTGGAATGATTGTCAAATCTGACTGTGTTCACCCATTTTAAAGGTGGGCTGGACCATGCTGTTTATAATATTTGAGCTTTCTCAGTTGGACATAAACCGAACTATACTTGAAGTGGTGGTGTTTTCCTCCTTTATTTGTGATCTCTGGGATCTATGTGCCCTTTCAATTCTAAAAGATAGTTTCAGGCAAGTTTTATGTAGCCAGGTTGTTCAGAAGTTTTTTTTTTTTTTACATTGTCTCGCTCATAATTTTGAGGTATAGCATACATTTTAATGTTATTACTTCTTGGTCTGTTTTCTAAATCATCAACTGTATCTCTGAGCCAGTTAATTTATTTTAAAATAAATTCAGTCTGAGACTTGTGTTCAGTTGTTCTCTCTTCATAATCATTTAATGCTGCTTCCATACTGCTGATTTATGCAGTTTGTTTAAATTTTTAAATGCCCCATCTTCTTTCTGATATCTTCCTTGAAACGTTTTTCTATCCAGTTTGTCTATTACATCCTGTATAGTAGATAGTGATAAGATGCGTGTGTTCAAAAAAGAGACATCCAGAGTACTATTTCTTGAGTGGCTCATTTTGAAGTCTCTTCTCTATTAAACAGTTGACATTCGGACAGGAAAACTACAGCTTTTGAAGACATTGAAGCTATAAGCCTTTTCTCTGACTATTAATGAATGAAATTAGCTAACAAGTATCTCCTAATTTTTATTTTAATTTTTTTGTTTATATTTTCTGTCAGTGAAAATAATTCATCACAGAGCTTTCATTAGTTGTTGCTGTTATCCATTTTGGCTACCCCCCCCCCCCAACCAAGATATTTCTGAGCTCTTAACTGACTTCAAAATTTTACAACTCGTTAGCAACTCAAACAGATCTAACTTTAAAATGAATCGTAACTCACTTCTGGACCTCTTAACTTATTGTCTCTAATGGAGCCCTTTTCAGTTTGAACTCTAACTTCACATGGATGTGACCTGAGCCTTTAAAAAGTTCTTGTCTGACAGTACAAACAAATGTTCATATATCCAAAACCATACAGGCTGCCAGAAAATAGTAAATGGCAAACCTTTCAGCACAAAGTAATCTTTTTAATTTGATTACATTAATTAGCTTCTAGGACAAAGATTTGTGCCACAATAAATGCAAATATTTTTGTAATCTTGTTTAAATAACTTTCAATATCACAGTAACCATTCAAATAAAACACACAGCAACAGCATTTTTATACAATTGTGAGCTTTCATATGAGGCTAAGTAGTTCTGTCACTTGATTGTTGAGATATTTAGAGAAATATTAACATTAGTAGAATATAGGTAGTATACAATTATTATGCAAAATCTCTTTAGCAGCAGTAGACCAACATCAGATATCAATACATGTGCTTGCCATCATGTGAGTTTTAAGATGAAATATTCTAATACCTTGCATGTAGCATGATTTTGGAATTAATGTCAATGTCAGCATGCAATATTTGACTCCTATAGGAATCAGTCATATGTAACTATAGAAATGTTTAGAGGCAACACTAGGCTGTAATGAATTAATTGCACACACCCAGCCAATATTTCCTCAGTTCAAAACATAAAAATCAAACTTCCTCCAAAATTGGTCTCTGTCAGATTTAGGTCTCTCAACCACATTTCTAGACTGCAACACCAACTATTAGCTACTTCAACAGTCACCTATACTGTTCTTTACTGACCCAAGCTCTGCAACAGTTTAACTTGCTCAGATTCTCTTATATCAGAACACTTCCCAATAATCTCCTGACTTTTCAAACACCATAAGAATGACTGGTTTATTATAGAATTCAATGCACTTTTTGAAGATTTGAGACAAAGTCTGGTTATCTTGGAAAAGTAACCCCAATGCAAATAATAAAGATTATCACACTAATCTTTGCAGTATCACCAAATAGGCAATCCATAGGCATGAAGCCTAATTAAGTCCAGACAAACCTCACTTCTGCACTTCCTAAAACAAGTTTAGGAGGAAATTAATCACTTCTCTAGAAGGACCTCAGAAAAGGAACTTTACATACAAGGTTACACTCCCTATCTGGTAATCTTTTCTGATGACTTTGTTAATGACTTCTCTAAGCTCCTTCCCAGTCAGCAGCATCCCTTCCCTTTTCTTCACCATCTCCTTGAAACTTACCAGAATAGCTTCCTCCCTTAGACAACTCTAAAATTACAATCAACTTGTACCTATAATTAAAGAAATCCCACTTGATTCCTCTGGTGGTCCTAGCAATATTTGCAATTGGTTCCTGTACTACTGTGGAGATTATATTCTCTTCCCACTAAAACATATCTGTGCCACTCGATCAAAACCATGCCCTCAATGTGGAAGTCTGCCTACATCACAGCAGTCACTAAAGATCTTAACGATTTCCCTCAGTACGTCTCACACTGGGTAAAGTCCTGGCAAGGTTACTCTACAAGCAACTTTTATCTTACCTGGGAAATTTCCACTTGCTCTCAAGCAATGCAGCTTCTGGTCTGACAAAAGTACACTAACTGCTCAATGGATCCGAACAGGTGACAATATTCATTGACATAGACAGAAATTTAACAGAGGCAGTTTTTTTTACCTAAAAAAGGCTTTTGACACAGCTGCCCACTCCATTCTACCTACCTTCCCTCAAGACAGTGTCATCAGCCCTAAAGACAGTGATTCAAGAGCTTCCAGAAATTATTTATAGGGGCTGACAAAGGTTGTATTATTTACATAAGAGGAATCTCCCAGATT
The DNA here is from genome assembly GCF_019279795.1 of Protopterus annectens. Classification (NCBI taxonomy): domain Eukaryota; kingdom Metazoa; phylum Chordata; order Ceratodontiformes; family Protopteridae; genus Protopterus; species Protopterus annectens. The sequence goes on from NC_056743.1 coordinate 201,241,861, forward strand.
AAGAAGAGAGACTACTGCAGCGTGTGCTAAAGTGACAATAAGGGAATACCTGGCTAATATGCATGTGTTTGGAAAGATTGCTGTTAAGCAACTGTTTTTTTTTTTTTTTTTGATAACTTTAGAGCACAAAAACTTTTGACACAACAACTTGGATAACAAAGTAGGAAGAATTGTTGCTAAGCTTAGGGAGCCTATAACAAGACAAATAACCAGAGATCCTGTAGAGGTATTAGAGATAGTTTGGAAAATGTATGCAAATTTGTATAAAGCAGAGATGTGGGGAAATCACGAAAAAGCATAAATGGAAATATGGCAGACTTGAATATGCCAAGGTTAGAGGTTGATGAGGCTCAACAATTAACAGTCAAGATAGGAGGAGATGAAAATAGTGATGTAAAACCAGTGCACAGGGAAGTCTCCAAGAATAGATGGTATTTTGGTGGAAGTTTGGAAGCTAGGAGGGAACATGATGATAAATATTTTAAAGGTTTTCGCAGTATTTTAAAAGGCGGGGAGGAACCAAAATCCTGGAAAAACATTGCGTTGGCTGTAATACCTAAAGATGGTAGAGAGTCATCAGATGAAGTTTCATATAAGCATATTTTAATTTTAAACTATGATTATAAAGTGTTTTTCTATAATGGCTATAAGAATGGCAAAGGTGATGCCAAAATTGATAGATTTGGATCACTGTGGTTTTGTGGAGGGGAGGCAAACATTTGATGTCATTAATAGAACAGTGATTATCTAGAGGGAGGCAGAATGTAAGAAAATACCTCTATTTGTGAATCTTGATGCACTGAAAGCATACAACAGGGTAAGCTGAAGTTTTCTGAGTAGGACAATGGAAGCATTTGGATTTTCTGATCTAATTATTAATTAGGATATATGAGGGATTGGAAGCAAAAATCAAAGTGGGAGCATTCCTCAGTACGTTGTTTCTGAACAGAGCAACCAGGCAGGGGTATCCCCTTTCCCCTTTGTTGTTTGTGATATATTTAGACCCATTGGCAAAGAAAAGAAGGTACTCAAAAATTCAAGGATATAATTGCTATAGTGTTAAAAGCTGGTTTTATTTGCATATATTATTTTGTACCTGATTGAACCAGAAAAGGATAGCTCAGTGTTATGGAACATTTTGACTCAGTTCTGTTTTTTTTCAGGATATAAAATTAATGATGATGAAACAAAGGCTCTAGTTATAAACTATGCATCCACACATGAATTAGTGCAGCAATACCTATATTTATAGGGACATTATAAATGATGGTGTTTAGGAGTATGGATTAAAAAAGGATTCTGTTATGGCAGCTAAGTATATGAGGGATGAAACAAAAATACAAAAATTGAGAAACTGGAAGCTCTTGCCTATGGATATTGATACTGGTAGCAAGATAAAAGCACTACAAGGTTTGTAGTCCATTTAGTTGTATACACGTCAGGTATATTTTTATCAACAGGAGGAGAAGTGGATGGAAATTAGAGTTGTTTGGGAGGGGAAGAGGGCAAGAGTCAGGTGGGGTAAGTTGATGCTTCCAATAGAACAAGGATGTTTAGGATTATCTGATTTGAAGGGATATTTTAGAGTACAATTCAAAGTGGAAAGGGATTATAATGAAGTATGGATTAATTCAAGAAACAAGGAAAGAGCAATCCTGAATTTTTAACTGAATCTAGAATCGAAGGTGCTGTGTAAAAAAAAAAAAAAAAAAAAAGGGAGGGGAATAATTAGTAGGGCATATAAAATATTACATAGCTATAAGAATCAAATGGATAATGTCAGAAAAGATTGGGAAGAGAGATTAGATGAGCAGTTCACAAAGAAGCAAAGAGAGGACTTGTGTATGGGTGCCAAGTATGCAACACAATCTAGATTTAGGATTTTTGTCCTAAAGTGTTTTTATAGATACTTTGATATTCCAATCAGCCTCCAAAGAATTTTTCCTCCAGTAGATGGCAAATGTTGGATTTGATGGGGAAAAAAGTTGGTGCTTGAGAGCATATATTCTCAAAGTACTGACGGAGTACTCTCATGAATACTGGGCAAGCAAATGAGTGTAACTAGAGAATTTTTTTTGTGCTGGAATACAGGATCTAAAGTGCCTAGACATTGTAAGGCATTTTCAAGTTGAATTCTGATATCTTCCAAGAAAGCAATTACTAGCGAATGGAAATCAAAGGATAAACCAACTATACTTGAAGTAATGAATATTATAACAGAGATAAAAGAACAGGAAGTGGGATCTTCAGAAAAGGGTAGGAGTAAATTACATAGAAAAATGGAAATTGTGGGAACAATATGTCCAGAGAAATGCTTTGAAGGAGACATGAGGTTTAAGGAAAGGCAGGAATTGAACAATTTATGTAATGTTGCCTTGATTATATTGTATAGAACAATACATGTGATGTATAATGTTTGTAAATATGGTTTGATTACTTTTATAGAAATGTAAGTCTGTCTTTGTCACATTTGATAATTCTGTAAGGGTGTTAAAATGATTCAAGGACTTCCTGTCCAGTAGGTTCTTCAAAGTTAAGATTGTCACCACCCTCTCAATCACTTTATGCACTGACTCTGGTGTCCCATAAGGCTTCCTACTTACTCCAGCTTGATTCTCCATTTTCATAACCTAATTACCACTCCATCTGCCCAAACTGCAAGTTCTCTTGCATGCAGGTGACAGTCATCTACAGATCCAGTTAAGAATATCATGCTATCCAAGCCCATATACATGCATACCTTCTTGAATGAAATAAATTGATCACCACAAAAAAGCTGCTTCTCAATGCCCCCAAAACAAAAGCCATGCTCTTTTCTATCTATAAGACTCTCCAAAACACCCACCTCTCTCAAATACTTTGGTAAGTATCACAACCTGATTGAAACCAAAACTTCCTTTAAATACTTTGGTATCTGGCTTGACCAGTTACTAACCAACAGTGAAGACATCCAAATGTTCACGTCCAAAATCAACTACCTATTATTCATGGGCTAACAATATTCCAAATCCTATCCTCTACCAGGGCTACAATAGGTAAAGGTATATTGCTTGCTTGATTAGAATATGGCCCTCATCCTCCATTTTGCTTCTTTCTCTTAACAACAAAAAAACCTTATTGCAAAAGCCGTCAAATAGTTATCTGTTCATCTCCAACTCCCCATGAAATGAACATTATTTCTGCACTCTCTCCAAAGCTTGCTGGCTACCCATTGAAGTGAGGGTCATCCCTCCTTTTCAAAATCCTTCAAGATACCCCCTCACAGTGAAACATGTTGGAGCCACCCAAACATATGAGTTGAGAAGTAAGAGCACAGGCAGTGGCCCTTCATTTCGGGGCCCTACAACCAAAGGACATTGCACTGACAATAGCTTCTTTGTGGTCCCTCTAAAGCTGTGTCTGCCTTTCTCACTGCCATCTCAAAGTACTCAACATTCAGGCACCAGTTCCAACAGTTTTTAACTCAAAAGCATGAGTGTAAATGTTTCACTACAGGGCACATTACTTAAGAAAATTTCTTCTATACACAACTCTTTACTTTTCCCACTAGTCACCTCTCTTACAGGATTACTTCTACACTATATAAAGATGCATATTCGTTTGCCACATCTTACTTCTATGACGTTTTGTAAAAATCTATGTATGTGCTTGTGTCATTGTTACTTTATTACCTTTACTTAATGTAAACTGAGCTCACAAAATTTTTCACAAGAGTACTTCATTGTTGCTACTTAATTACTTTTGTTTGATATTGACACTTCTGATATTAATCAAATCTAACCTGGACTGAGCCTGCAAGTGGTTATTATTTGATCATCCCACTCCTATTAACAAAGTGAAGATAAATTAAAATTAAAAATGCTGGAAACGGGATAGGGAACTGACAGAGAGAGACTGAAAAGGTATGTGACTGGCATGCAGATTATGGTACTCACCAGTCTTAGAATATTAGTACATAACTTACAAAAGTTGATTGTAGCCAACAGTCAATGTCTTCTAGATGTTTAATATCACATTTTAAGAATGTTCTTAAAACAGCAGGGTGAGTATTCAAGGATCTTATGTAATGGCGCATGTATGGCATACTATTTGGAGTACTGTCAGAGGTGTTAGGGGTTAATAAAGTTGTAAGCTTCTTTCATTAAGGCTGTTGATGGATTTTGCTAGAAATTCAGGGATTTTTTTTTGGAAATATCTTGACACTTTAAAGCATTCCAAAAGCATTTAGATTGAAAACAATTTGTGGCTTGAAGTCTTCTGCAATAGTCTGCCTTTGCTTGGTTGATGGATATTCTTGTGTTCTGCTTTAGGTCAGAAATATTGTACTCTGAGGTTAGAAGTGGTGGGGGGGGGGGGTGGTCCTTCCAGTTACTCCAAGCCTTACCACTTTCTTTGCCAAGTATTTGGTGGGTTTGACTGAGGCAAGGAATGTGATTTGGTAGACACCAAAGAACATGAAAATGGTTTACCTTGTACAGGTCAGGGAAGGATTATGATAGGTATACAAGGCAGCTGCACGGTCATTACAGCTCCATTACTAGCATGACAAATCAGGGGCTTTTCTAGAATATGATACTGTGTGTATTGGGGGGGACAAACATTTGGTAGGTTTTCAGGGCCATGATGCCATTATTGGATCATGATCACTTACTGTTATGTAATATGTGTAGATAGACGTTTGTGTGGATATCGAGCAGTGTACCTTTCCACTGACCGTTAGGCCTAGGGCATTCTGTAATCTCCTGTGTGAAGTTTAGTGAGCTATTTTATATATATCTCGCTCTCTCTTTCTCTCCCTCCCTCTCTCTCTCTCTCTATATATATATATATATATATATATATATATATATCTATAATGTCTCCTAACCTTTTTTTAAACATTTACTTTTGTATAAATAATTTGCAAGGGTATTTGATTTGTTTGTAGTTCACATGGGTGTAATACAAACAAAAAGTTACTGTTTAACTTGAACCACAAACTAAGAAGGCTGTTACACAAACATTTGGAATATAGCAATCTTCATGTACCAGTTAAGGGGGAAGGAACTGTTTAAATGGGCACTATTTGTTGCAAATGGTGATTGGAAGGAAATTTATACAATTATTTACATGTTTCACATACTCATCCCAAACATTCACAGAAGTATGATGGAGCTACTTTTCTGCCTCGTATCAGCTAATGGCTTGAAAACTGAACCCTAGCAAAATCGGTTAAACTCAAACCAGTGGTATTAAAATATTAAATTGCAAACACATTTTGAGAGTTTACTGGCAATTTCTAGAGATAGTGAGTTAACTTTTACTGACACTGTCACTACCAATGTAAAGTATTTATTTATTATTGTTCCAGATGATGATGGCATGTAATATTTTAGTAATCCTTTGACTATTGATAGGATTTGAACAGTACCAATTGTGAGGTCACTCCTCTGGGCCAGTGATCAAGGAGTCTGAATCTTCACGGATGCCAGTGAGATATGTTTCCCTGGAAAAAAAATGGATACACACTATTTCCAGATACGCCGATCACAATTTCCCTTAAGAATACATAGGTAACACACACCCATCTTGGGGCTGGCTTTCCTCTTTCTCACTAGGCCCCAAATAAGACCCTACACTGACCTATGCTGTAGAGTTGAGTCCTCAGCTGAGTGTTCCAAGCCAAGTCCTCCACCACCCTGTCTGTGAAACCAGTGCTCTGTGTCCCTGCTCCTAATAGCTGATAACACACACACTTTCAGATTTGGTTATCTCATGCACACACATACATGCCTGGGAAAGGCTGTCACAGATTTACCAGCTATGCCCCCTCTGCACAGAGTATAAGGTAGATACTGCCACCAGAACACTCCAAAGCCAGCTACTGTAAGGCTCTTACAAGGGTACCCAATTATACTGAGTAAAATTAATACTAATACAAATGGTAATGTTGACCAAACAGCAAAGTTTTCAGGAGCAACCAGTGTCCCCAAATAAATACAAGTACTGCCAAAGTTTAAAATATTCTCTAAAAGACGAGCTACAATGAAATGTTTAAATATATTTAATAATAAATATTAAAAGAACATGACAGTACTAAATATCTATTTATAGTAAACATCAGAGTTCCAATCACAGGAAATATTAAAAATAAGAGATGAAAAGGTTCACACAGATAAGAAAAAAAACAATAATTAAACTCACTATATTTTCCTGAGTGATCTAAAGACTTATTGTCCCCTAGTTCACTTACTAGACAAGGCAAGATGATGTGGTGTCAAAGGAAAAATAACTTCGAAATGATCAACACACAGCAGGTTCAGGTTAAGGCACTTTAATCTTGCAGCAAGGAGACAAAAACGTGCTAATACAGAGTTTGTCTAACTAAAATCAGGAAGTGCGACTATTTTTATACATTTCTTATAATTATACATAAAATTATACATTTTATACATTTCTTATAAGGTATTGCCTACTAAGCTGATGTAATAAATCACAAGTTCTTTCAATATTGTTTCTCAGCAGCCGTTTGTCCATGATTTTCTGCTGGCATATCAAGTTTATAAAAAAACTTCTTAAGAAAAACAACGTGGCCTTGACGACCACCGGTCAGATACAACTTTTACTATGCAATGTTTACCATTTAAGGTACTATGGCACAAAGCAAGTACAGATTACAGTTCATTTCTTCAAGCAGTCTTTTGTCTGATGTATCTCTTCTTTTCCGCAGCTGTGCATGTTCTCATAACACGAACAGGGCTGATTGTTCATATTCAATCACATTATAGAAAAGAGTATTGTTCTATTCATTCACTAGGTTCATAGGTTCATAGGTTCATACTAGGCTATCTGCACTAGGGCATTTATAAGCCTAGCCAGAATGTGTTTGGCTTTCGCCACCCATTTTAAATTTATTTTGCTATGCCCTTTTTTGAGGTTAGTATACTATGCCTCTATCTAACAGTGACACAGAAGTGATACTCGGGGTAAATCTACGATCTCCCATCCACTCATCAAGATTCCTCTTGAAGAGAGTCAATGAGGGACTCTGCCTAACCTGGACTGGGATTTTATTCCAGAGTGAAGGGAGCCTCTGGGTTATGAATCTGTCCCTCCCGCATGTCCTATTTATTTCAGTGCTGAGGTTCAAGTCTCTCGAGCGCGTAGCTCGATGGGATTTGGATTTTCTGAGGTGCAGCATGTCCATTAATTCCGGGTTGGACATGGCTTTATACGTCAGGCACAGATCTCCTCTGAACAGGCGGTATGCCACTGAGTAGAGCTGGAGTTTCTTTAACCGGGCAGCATATGGCATCTGTTTGAGCCCTTTGATCCTCTTGGTAAGGTACTTTTGGGGTCTTTCCAGTTGCTGCAGGTGTCTGGTAAGGTACATCCAAAAGGGGCATTGTACTCAATTATGGGCCTGATGAGGGATGAGTAAAGAGGCACGATGACCTCCCCTGATCTAGATGTGAATCCCTTCATGATTAGGTGGGCTATATAAAATGTTTTTCTAACCACTTTGGCCACGTGGTTGTCAAATGAGAGATTGCTATCAACTTGGGTCCCCAGGCCCCTAATTACTTCTTCTGTACTTAATGGATTTCCACCTATGTGGTAATTTGTGGGCACTTTGTTTTTGCCAAAGGGGATGACTATACACTTTTTGGCATTTAGCTTGAGGCCATGGCTCTGGCACCAGTTGTCTGTTTCTATGAGGCCCTTTTGGAGGATGCTTGTGTCGGCTGGAGGGTCGATTATGGCACCCAGTTTGCAGTCATCTGCGAACTTGGTCAGCCACAGTCCTTCCGTGTTGGCCTGTACCTCCGAGAAATATATACCGAACAAGAGAGGTCCCAGGACTGAGTCTTGTGGGACACCACTTGTAACTGGTTTGGAGTCTGACATGGCTCCAGCAATTCTAACCATGTGGGTTCTGTCCTTGAGCCAGTTTGCAATCCATCTAGTGACATAGGGGTTTATATTTAAGCTGGTGAGCTTATCTATAATGCCCGAGTGGGGTATTGTATCGAAGGCTTTTGCGAGGTCCAGGTAGGCTGTGTGGACCACCTTCCCCTCGTCAATGGCCTTGGTGACTGTTTCAAAGAAATCAACCAGGTTTAAGAGGCAGGATCTGTCCTTAACAAAGCCGAACTGGGTAGGATCCAGTGTTTGTAGGTCCCCAATATCTTTATTTATGCGGTCCATGATGATCCTTTCCATAGCTTTGCAGACCAAGCTAGTCAGGCTTATGGGGCGATAGTTTCCAGGATCCGTTGAGGCACCACCTTTATGGAGAGGGACCACTGTTGCTGTACGCCACTCTTTGGGCACATATCCTGTAGTAAGGCTGAGATTGAACAGTAGTTTTATGTTTGGGTTTAGCTCTTCTTTGAGTTCATGTAGGACGAGCCGGGACACCATCTGGTCCCATTGATGCTGTGTTTTTGCTTTGGAGAGGGCGGCTCTTACCTGAGCATCTGAGATGTCAGGGGCAGCACTCTGCTGGGATAGATATTTGCTCTTTTGGTGGGAGAAGTTTGCGCTGAACCTGTCAGCTAGGATGTTGGCAATGTCTGTGGGTTCGGTGTATTTTTTGTCATTTTGGACTAATTCTGAGCATATCTGGGAATTACCACCCAGGTTCCTAACATAACTAAAGAAAGCCTTGTGATTATCCTTAGTGTCCTGTGCAATTTTTCTCTCGAAGCTGGCCTTAGACAATTTTATGTGTGCCTGTAGTTTTTTGCTAATACTGATCAGTGATGCCTTCCTTTTTTGGGATTTTGCTTTATCATTTAGTAGCTTCCTCCTTCTATTGTATAGTTTGTTTATGACTGGGGTCCACCAGACAGGATGTCTGCCTTTGGAGGATTGGGTCTTGGTTTTATTTGGGATCGCATGATCCATGCATTCCTGAAGGTGTTCATAGAATGCGTTTATAAAGGATTCTGCGGTCTGGGCTGTATTTTCCACAGGCCTGGCGGCTTTGAAGGATTCCACCTCAGTTTTGAGGAGTGTAAAATTTGCTTTAGAGAAGTTTTTCACTGTGGTTTTCTGGGCAGGGGGTGGGGTCGGGATGTGAATATCCAGTGAGATTAGTTTATGGTCTGATCTTACCAGTGAGGGATACACTTCTGGTCTGGAGCATAGAGTCCCCATGTTGGTGATGATCAGGTCCAGTATGTTTTCCCCTCTTGTGGGAGTGGTAACAAGTTGTTCCATAGCATTTGAGTTTATAAATTCTAGGAACCTTTGGGCTAGGGTGTTGGAGCTAGAGTAATGCTCCCAGTCTATGTTTGGGTAGTTGAAGTCACCCAATATAATGGTGTTTGGAGAGACCTTCATATTTTCCAGTGTTCTCAGGAAGGCCGAGTGGGGTTCCTGGTTTTGGGAGGGTGGTCTGTAGCAGGCTATAAACTGGAAGGCAGTTTTACCCACTGTTAGTTGCACATGGATAGTCTCTGATGCTTCGTGCTGTGCCACCAACCTGGAGGTGTGGGTATCTTTGATGAATATCGATACCCCCCTCCTTTTGTGGTTCGGTCCAAGTTTTGGGGCCGAAAAGCATGGTATGAGGTATAACCTGGTAGTGCTGGGGTGCTCTTAGGAGCCCTGAACCAGGTTTCTGTTACTGCACAGATATCGATGTTCTCCATGCTAAGGAGAGTTTCGAGTGCGTGCATCTTGAGGTTTAGACTTCTGGCGTTGAGTAGCATTACTCTTAGTTTCTTATCCCTTGTAATACCTATGGAGGTGGGTTTGTCTTTTGAGCCTTGCCTAAAAAAGGCACTATGGGGGTAGCAAGAGCCTTTGCCAATATCCGAAAGCCCAGGGGTGACAGGTGCAAGCCATCCCTAGCGAAGCATCGTGGCTTGTCGAGCATATCATCCCAAGCTGACAGGCATTGGATCCCCTTTGAATGACACCAGTACTTAAGCCAATTGTTGAAATTGATCATCTTGTCTTCATATTGTGGCAACATTCTTGGTGAGGGTAAGATGCTACTCAAGGTCAGGGTCATACCGGCCTGGGCTACATGCTCAGAGAGCTCCTTTATGTCTCTTTTCATGTAGTCTAGGGAGGTACGTCTCAGGTCATTCACACCAGCATGAACAATGACTGAGTCATATTTGTACTTGCCTTGGAGTGACCTGAGTGCTTGTGTTATGTGGCGGATCCTAGTACCCGACAGGCTGCTCACCGTGACCCTCTCCTTGTTCAGCCTGGTGAGCGGGACGTCAGTATGCCTGACGATAGAGTCACCTATTACAAGTGTATCAGGTGTGTTGTTTAGTCTTAAGGGCTGTGACTGTTTGGCACACTGGCTTTGTGAGATATGTGTTGCACGTGTTTTGTTTTGGGGTAGCGGCTGCTTGGGTGTCTGCTTTGGAGGTCTCTGCTGCTTTGGCAGATCTTTATTTAGAGCCTCCAAGTATGTTTTTGTGTGATTATGTGTTTGGTTTGCTGTCGTGGTAGGTCTATGTGAGACTGGAATTGTAGTGAGTATGGTTTCCTTCTCCTCCTGACTGGTTATGCCAGTACTGAGTTGGGAGAGCTTAGCCTCCAGTTTGGCTATATGGTTGCATCTCTCACATGTGTTGGAATTTGTTGGGAGGAGGAGAGGGTTGTCTGTGTACATGAGGCAGTTGTAACATTGCCTCAAGATTCCCAGATTCACCAGCTGGACCGGAGAGGAGATTGACAACTAACCTTTGGACATGCTCGAATAATATTGGGAATTCCTTAATAATTGAAAACCAGGGCCAGTGGGGAGTGAGGGTGTAGTGCTTTTAATTTTTAGTGCTGACTTATATAATTGCTTTAGTGAGCAAGTGCCAGGTAACTTAAGTGCAATGTGTTACAGGTAACTTAAATGCAAAAACGACAAACAGTAACTTTCTTTCAAGTGAAACAAGGAAATAAGTACAGTAAGCAATGCAGATATCACTAGTGAGCCACAGAAGCGCTGAGAAGCCGCGTATTAGGTGGAATTAGCGTTCCAGGGAAATAACAAGCAAACAAACAACAAGCATATAAACAAAGCTATATTCAGCAGGCCTGGATCTAGTCTATGCTACAGCAAACAAGGTGTACCAAGATACAGTTCAAATATTCAGGCACTATTCATTCATTTTCCTGACCTAGCAGATAATCACCTGCTTCCCAGTACATTTCCAAAAGGCATAAACATGAATTTTGCTGTGCTAGCAAATAGTAGGTCAGAGAGCATCTTGCAATTTCAGAAAGCATACTGCAGTTTGAAAAGCATCTTATAATCTCATACAAAATTAAGCTGTACATAAAATAGAATGAAATGTGTTAACCCTTTTAGCTTCTAATAAGCACTAAACATATACATTAATACATATTTTTCTAACATTTCCCACTGTTAATACTTTTTATTCTATTTTCAAAAGCATAAACAATTGCTTCTTCTCCTAACCTCTTTCCATTCAGAATTAGCAGTTGAGAGTCATTCAGTTTAAAACTTATGAAAGTGTTTCATTTTTCAACAGTTCTTCAATTTCAGTACTTTGATATAAAGTCTCAGAAACTGACATATCTGTAAAATCTTTGATCAATCTTTTCATGCAGGGAATACCACAACAAACACACACTCCTAATAGGAGTAATCCCACACAAATGGTAATCAGGATGTTCATTAGGATGCTACCTCACCCCCCCAAACAAATTCTGGAAAGTCCGTCAGTGGGTTTGGGCCTGGTTTGGTCATAGTCGACACTTGCTGAATCACCTCAAGATGGTCGTTTATCTCATGCTGGTTGTCAAGAATATACAAACAGCTCTCCTCTTTTATTAAAGCGCACGTACCACCTTTCACCGCTAGGGTGAAGTCAAGAGCCATGCGGTTTTGAAGCACCACAGTTCTCATAGCATTCAGTTTATCAGTCATTAACTTGAGAACAGAAAAAGTTGCATTACTCATTACTTCAAGAAGTTTGGACAGTTTTCTCAGCTCCCAAATCGATTTCACTGTGCCATATGCAGGGGCTATACCTGCCCACTATATAATAGTGTCACTCAAGTCCATGTGTGTCAGTTTGTCTTTGTTTTTTATGGAATTATGGTTTCTCCAGCCTGCTTCGATTCGTCCCACTGGATTTTCAGGCCTTCTGATTGGATTTCCGGTTTTCTTGGTGACCTCTCTGACATTTTGAATTTTTCCCTGAGGCAAAACTGCAGTGTGTTGTATGGCCGGAACCAGGTAACCCAAAAAACAACTGCCGGACCAGTTCTCAGGTAACCATTTGTATGCCTTTTTCCCACAAACAAAATAACAGTTCTCTACTTTAGTATTAATATATACTTGCCCTGCATGAAACATTTTCTTATCAATAATAGATAGTTGTTTTAAAAGAACAGGATTACGTTGTATTTCATCACTAGTCTTATGAATTGACTTGAGATATGAGTCATAGTTTGTATCACAGATATAACCTGCATTATTGGCTTTGGTATAACATTTGTAAGGATTAGTCACATTACAATTACTCCAACCTACCTGAACAGTATCATTTTTGTAAAAACATACAATTCCCTTTTGTGTAACAGGCAAGTACAATGCTATTTTGTCTTGTGATTTTACAGTTGTAGTATCAACAAGCAAATTTTCCCAGGTCTCATTGACCCCTAGGGAGACAGCAGTCATTAATAATCCCCCGTATGCTGTCGGTATAGCTGTGCAGATCCAGCAATTCGAAACATTAAAAGTTTCAGCATACACATATTTAATTGCTTGGTAAGTGTTAAAGTTCGGATGCCAGTCTATGAATGATTCACGTTTATTCAGTTCAGCTCGTGTGGCTGGAAAAAGGAAAGGCCACAATAAAAAGATTAATGTTATCAGTATGGCCAACAGAATGATCATGCAATACTTCTGAGGTTGTTCAGCATTTCTACTTGCTCGTATCTGGTCATTTTGTTCTTGTGTAACAGTAACAAGTTTTTTGTCCAGTTCAAAGTTTTTAACCAATTTACAGTGTGTCAGATGAATCCAGGATGCTCACTCTGCGGTCTTGACTGCAGTGGGTGTTGACAGTAGCACTTGGTACGGCCCTTCCCACTTTGGTGTGGTCCAGTTTCTTTTCTTGATGACTTTCACCCAGACCCACGTGCCTGGGACTACTGCTGCTTCCGATGATCTGGTTTGTTCCTTATCTGAAACAGAATTCAACTGCAAAAGTTGTTTATTACTTAGAAGACGTCTCATATATTCTGCAAGTGAACTGTCAGCCTCCTGGTCTGCAGGCATGAGAGGTTTCCACTGAGGTATATAATATGCCCTCCCAAACAATATTTCAAAAGGAGTTAACCCCTTTGCATTTGGAACAGTTCTCATGCTCAACAGTGCCAGAGGCAGGCAGTGCACCCAGTTCCTCTGTGTCTCACTAATCAATTTTCTAAGTTTGTTTTTCAAAACCCCATTATGCCTCTCTACTAATCCTGCAGATTGGGGGTGGTATGCACAATGGTTCTTTAAGGAAATTCTGAAATATTGGCTCAGCTGTTGTATGGTTTGATTTACAAAGTGTGTGCCATTGTCACTGTAGATCTTTTCCGGTATGCCAAATCTAGGAATAATTTCTTTAACAAGGACTTTTGCAACGGTAGCTGCATCTGGATTTTTGGTCAGAAAAGCTTCCACCCATTTGGAAAACATATCTATAATGACAAGACAATATTTCTTATTTTCACATTTGTTTAGTTCTATGAAATCCATACAGATAGTGTGGAACGGGTACGGTGGTGTTGGGAAACTCCCTTGCTTAGGCTTCAATGCCCCTTGTGCATGATGCCTGTTACAAACATGGCATGCTGCACAAAAATTTTTTTGTGTAGTTTGTAAATCCATATGCAGTGAACACACGGTTCACTAACTGTACCATTCCCCCCTGTTGAGACATGGCACTGCCCATGGCTCAACAAAGCTGCATATCTAAACAAGTTAGACGGCAAAATTGGTTTTCTTTCTTTGGAGATGTACAGCCCTTTCTCAAGAATTGCTCCTCGTTTTATCCATTTCTGTTTTTCTACATTTGTAGTAAGTGTCTGCATTGTTTTTAACATTTCTAAATCTAAAATCTCAGGTTGTAATTCCTCATTCAAAATAAATACTTCTGAGGCTGAAGCTGCTTGTTTTGCAGCTATATCAGCTCTTGCATTACCTTTTGATATCCTATCCTGTTGCTTGGTATGAGCTACGCATTTACAAATAGCTACTTTCTGAGGTAACTGAATAGATTCTAACAAATCTAGAATAAATTGCGCATGATTAATTGGTTTACCAGTAGATGTTATCATTCCTCTATTTTTCCACTGCTGCGCATAAACATGTACAGTAGAAAAAGCATACTGGCTGTCAGTAAAAATGTTCACACATTTACCCTTTGCCAAGGTACATGCCCTTGTCAAAGCAATCAATTCTGCTGCTTGTGCAGATAAGTTGTGTGGTAAAGACTTTGCTTCTAAAATCTCTGTATCAGAAACTACTGCATACCCTACTAGATTCTGTCCTGTAGGACCCCTTCTGCATGAGCCATCCACGTAATATGTCACCTCGGCATCATCCAAGGGAACATCCATTAGATCTTTTCTAGGCAGTGTCTTTTGCTCAATTTCCTGCAGGCAGCTGTGTGGTGTGCCATCCGCAGGGGTCAGGAGCAAGGTAGATGGGTTTAAAGTTGTACATCATTCAATTGTCATATGAGGTTGGCTCAGGAGTATAGTCATACAAGAAAGATGTCTAGCAGGAGAAAGATATGCTACTTTTTCTTGCAGTAAAATAATTGTGACTGCATGAGGCGCACTCAATGTGAGAGGGTGGGACAATACTACTGAGGCCGAAGCCTGTACTGCCATTGCAGCTGCAACTACTGCTTGTACACAGTGGGGCAGGGATCGTGCCACTGGATCCAGCTGTGATGAATAATAAGCTATGGGGCATTGCTTATCCACATGCTTCTGTGTTAACACTGATGTCATGTAACCTTGTTTGCAATCTACAGTTTGGAAAAAATGTTTGATAGTTTGGTAATCCTAAAACTAATGAGGATGCTATCAGTTGTTTCAGTTTGCAGAAACCTGATTCTGCTTCTGGTGTCCATTGTAATAAATCTTGTGCTGCCATAGGCTTCCTGTATATCAAGTTGGTCAGTGGAGCAGACTCCAAGGCATAGTTTGGTATCCAACTCTGACAGAAATTAGTCATGCCCAGGAAGGACATATCCTTCTTGGTAGTCGGTTTGGGTGCTTGCAAAATTGCTATTTTTCTATCTTCATCTAATATTCTGCCTTCTTTGGATATTACATATCCCAGGTATTTAACCTGCTTTCTCCACAGCTGCAATTTGTTTTTGTTTACTTTATGTCCCTGTGTGGCTAAAAATTGTAGTAATGCTATGGTATCTTCTCTACATTCTTGCTGGGTGGGGGCTGCCAGCAGGATGTCGTCTACATAACGTAAAATTTGGCTGCCTCTTGGTGGGCTAAATCCTGCCAAGTTGCTTGCCATCTCTTGTGCAAATATTGTTGGGCTTTCACAATACCCCTGTGGTAGTCACGTGTATGTATACCTTTTTCCCTGAAATGTGAATGCAAACCAATGTTGGCTGTCAGGGTGTATTGGTATTGAAAAAAACGCATTGCTAATATCTACCACAGAAAAATACTTCTGTTGAGGCTTCAAATCATTCAATAGAGTGTGTGGATCTGGCACCGTAGGTGCTCTAGGTATTACTGCATCATTTACGGCTTGTAAGTCTTAGACCATATGCCATTCTCCGTTTGCTTTCCTAACAGGAAATAAGGGTGTATTACATGGCGAATCAGGAGATTCTATCAGTACTCCTTCCTTAAGTAAGGCTGCTATTATAGGTTTGATTCCTACTTCTGCATCCATTCTTAAGGGATACAGTCTCTTTTGAGGTCTGAATGCTGATTTTGGCATAATAGTAACTAGTCCTGCTGTACGGATTAATCCTACATCTGATTTCCCTGTTGACCAGAGAGTTTCTGGTATGCTTCGTAAAGCTTTTTCTTCCTCTTCTAGTAAGAGTGCTAATCAGCTGTCCTCGCTAGACTGCAAGTGTACAGCTGGGTGTGTCTGCATTATCCAATTTAACTTCTGTTTTTGTATTCCCTGTTCTGACAATTCTAACTGTTTGTTTTTCCCACTTTGTGACTTTTTTTCTCCAAGATCTGCCCATTTCACATTCTTGCCTTTGGTTAAACTAACGTGGTAATCGATTAGATTTATAGAGTGCAAAGAATTCCTGGGGTAATGAACAGCTGACTACACTGTTCCCTTCTGTGTCCCAGTACAGATTACGTAATACTAATCTGTTTGCATGGTTTTTAAAAAGTTCTTGCTCATATTCCTTATCAGGTACTGGCATGCTACAATAATACAGAGTACAGTGCAACAAATGCTGTTTATCAGTGTCAAGGGAGGGGGACTTACTGATGGCTACGTTCATCAGTTCTTTGGTTACTGCCCCTGGACCAGTTGTAACTAAGTCCTGGCTGTACCAATAAAATGTTTCACCCTCCGGTCGCACCACAAAAGTATCCATTTGTCGCTGTGCTTCCATACCCTGCATAGTCGGTACTACTGCTATGCCAAATATCTGCATACGATCTCTGCCCAAAAGGTTCACTGGGCATTTTGCAGAAACAATTTTGCTTTTCTGGGTCATCCCTGAAACAGGGTCAGTTATTGCTATGTTGTGGGAGAGTGGCTCCCGATATAGCTGTCCTTTAGCTGCTTTCACTAATATGTAATCAAGTGATTCTGAATTTTCTGGTAGTTTGGAAGGATGTATCCGGGTCCGTGAAGCCCCTGAGTCACACAGGAATTTAACTTCCCTCCCCTCTACCAGAAGTGTAACTTCCGGTTTTGTGTCTGCTAAATAGAGCTCTAGGCTCAATAATGCCAGGTCTAAAATTTCACTTTCTTTACCATCGGTGATTTCTTGTACTTCCTCTATTTCTTCTATCACATTCTCTACTCCCTCTATCACATTTGCATTTGTCTTTTCTTGGTTATTCCCTTCTAGTGATTCTTGACTATCATATAGTCAGTCCTCACCCTCCTTATCTTCCATGGCTACCTTCTTGTTTTGCCTGCAATCCCTTGCTAAATGTCCCTTTTTCCGCACTTAAAACATTCACCCCTTTTCTTTCTTTCTTCAAACTCTTCTGATCATTTATCAAATTGTTTGTTTCCCTGGGCATTTTTCTTGCCCTTTTTCCTGGACTGTACTACACAGACTTCTGCTCCGTCTTCTACCGCAAATACTTGGGCTTTCTTTTTCTTTTTACTTTTAAAATGCTTTTCGGCATGCCTAGCATATTCAAGTAGTGACTGTAATCTACTTGTACGATGGTCTACCATGTGCTTCGTAATAAAGCTGCTTATAGGCAAAATACTGCCTTTCAAAAATGAATTCTTTAATTGCTGCTCATATGGGGAATCATGTGTTTGATCTTCAGGTACCTGCATTCCACAATGGTTATTAAAACACTCTAATAATCTAGCATAATATCTGTCAACAGTTTCACCTTCCTGTTGGATGCATTGATTAATGCAAGTCCAGTCTGCCCTAGGCTTCCATTTCTCAGAGATTCGGTCTGTTAGACCTTTCACTCTGTTATCCAGTTCTGCGTTGCTGTGTGGGAGTGGCTTATGTTCTGCGTCATGGGGATTCCAGTTGCCACTGATCATGTGCCAGTCTGGACCTACAATCTGTCTGACTACTTTTTCTACTACTTCTCCGTTCAAATGATAACTTAACCTCATGCCTTGTAAGTCTTCTAAGAATTTCCTAAAATTAACTTTTGGATGGGGAATTCCCTCTGTGGCTTTCCGGATGTCTTCCGGTGTCCACGGTCTATATACTAAAAGAGTTGGGTCCTGTCCTGCCTGCGGATTTGGTACTTCTATGAGTGGACATATCTCTTCTTCACTCATAGCTCATGAATTTTTATTTATTTCATATAACTCAATATCTCCTCTTAAGTTACGTGTTTGAGACCTGGTCTCGATGGGATCACTAACATATGGTCCTGGCTTTGCGGTGACAGCTGGGTATAGCGGAGGTGGACCAGCTTGTCCACTCTCTTCATATTCTGGTGCAGGAAGTGGAGGGGCTGATGCCATTACCAAACTATTGTCTTCTTTATCTAAAAACATAGCTTTTGAATTATTACTTTTTTGCTCCCTACGGTTTGCTTCCTCAATCCACCTGTGTGCCTGAGGAACCCCCAATTGGAGTTGCTTTTTTACTTGACCTTTTGCGTCAGCTTTAAGCTGTTTGATAAGTTTAATAAGTGAGGATTTTTCTAATTTGCCATCAAATTCATATTTATTAACCCATTTTTGTATAGTATCTAATATTGTCGGCATGCTGTGATTGCATATATTTTGCATCTTTGGTTAGCGGTGGGTTTTGGGAACTTTTTGTGCAATTATTACCCATATTGTTCTGATTGTTAAAAAAAAAAAAAATGTTACGTAACTCTTCTTATTCTCAGGTGGTACCACGATTTTCTATTTCACAGTTTATCTATCTAGAATAAATGTCTTCCCTATTCTGTTTCCCTGATCTATGACAAGACTGCAATCTTTCTGTCCCTGACTTGTGCAATACAAATCTCCTGACAGATATTTTCAATCAAATCCCTGATCTAAAACAGAAAAAAGGTAAATTTCACCTTACCTGAGCCTCCGTGATTGATACTCTCTGGTTCGTATACCGACTCATCCTCCAGTCGCAGATCAGAAAAGTGTCTGGCCTCTTTTGAACGACAATTCAGTCAGAGGTCTTTCAAAGCAGAAGAACCGATGTGGTCTCTTCCCCATACAGTTTCATGCCACCTGGCCCATCTGACCTGAGGCGAAGAGAGAGATCCGGCTCGAAGGACCAATCTGTCAAAGGAAAAATAACTTCAAAATGATCAACACACGACAGGTTCAGGTTAAGGCACTTTAATCTTGCAGCAAGGAGACAAAAACGTGCTAATACAGAGTTTGTCTAACTAAAATCAGGAATTGCGACTATTTTTATACATTTCTTATAAGGTATTGCCTACTAAGCTGACGTAATAAATCACAAGTTCTTTCAATATTGTTTCTCAGCCGCTGTTTGTCCATGATTTTCTGTTGGCATCTCAAATTTACAAACAAACTTCCTAAGAAAAACAACTTGGCCTTGACGACCACCTTTTGCATCTTTTACTATGCAATGTTACCATTCAAGGTACTATGGCTAATTCGAGCACAAAGCAAGTACAGATTACAGTTCATTTCTTCAAGCAGTCTTTTGTCTGATGTATCTCTTCTTTTCCGCAGCTGTGCATGTTTTCATAACACGAACAGGGCTGATTGTTCAAATTCAATCACATTATAGAAAACAGTATTGTTCTATTCATTCACTATTCATTCATTTTCCTGACCTAGCAGATAATCACCTGCTTCCCAGTACATTTCCAAAAGGCATAAACATGAATTTTGCTGTGCTAGCAAATACTAGGTCAGAGAGCATCTTGCAATTTCAGAAAGCATACTGCAGTTTGAAAAGCATCTTATAATCTTATACAAAATTAAGCTGTACATAAAATAGAATGAAATGTGTTAACCCTTTTAGCTTCTAATAAGCACTAAACATATACATTAATACATATTTTTCTAACTTGTGGGTGAATGGTTCTCCTTTGCCAGGTTTCACAGACGGACTTCCCTGAGACTTCTGTCACATTTAGTATTAAAACATCATTTCAGTGCTGTATTACAAAATGACATATATCTGGTCATCTGACTCTCATTCCTCCCTACCCACTTTACTAGAAACTGAACCAGAATCTAGCATATATATGTCAAAATACACATACTCATACACAGTTTTTCTAGGATGTGTTCATAGGATCATGGGTTGGTACTATGATATTTGCCCCAGGGCCTATACAAGCCTAGCCATAACAATTCCCTGGCTATTTCTTTCCACGATATTTACTTCCCTGGACCCCTGTCTAGCAGGGTGACTGACATGATCCCCGGGGTGAATTTCCTATCTTCCATCCAATTGTCAAGGTTCCTTTTGAAGAGGGCCAAAGAGGTGCTCTGCTTGACATGTATGGGTAGTCTATTCCAGAGTCTGGGGAGTGTCTGGGTCAGGAACCTATCCCTTTAGCATGTTTTGTTCATTGTGATAATATTTAGATCCCTGGAGCATGTGGCTCTGAGGGATTGGGATTTCTTTAAGTGTAGCATGTCCAACAGCTCCGGGTTTGACATAGCCTTGTATGTTAAGCAGAGATCGTCTCTGAGTAGACTATATGCGACAGTATAGCTGGAGTTTTTGTAGACGGCCAGCATAGGGCATCTGCTTTAGGCCTGTGATTCTTTTAGTGAGGTATTTCTGCAGCCTTTCCAGTTGTTGCAGATGCCTTGAGAGGGTACATACTATATGGGGCATTGCATTCTATAATGGGTCTAATGAGGGATGAGTACAGTGGGGACAATGAGTTTTTTCTGGATGAAAACCCCTTCGTGATGAGGTGTACCACATAGAAGGATTTCCTGACTGTTGTGGTGATGTGGTTATCGAAGGTGAGACCACTTGTCCACCTGTGTTATAGCATTTGGAAGCAATAAAGCCATTTCAAAAACTTCCACCCTTATAGGGTAGCAATTAGTTGACCCCTAAGGACAATACATTAGGATTCCTAGACATGGTTTTCATAGACATGTTTATCTCTGGCTGCAATCAGAACTGCAAGATACAAGCTTTATGGCCTAAAGCAGATAATTTAATTTCAGACAATTTTTTAAAGTTGGCTAGACTGAGATTAACCTCTTCTTGTCTAGTATCCTCTGTTAAAATATATTCATTTCAACAGTTACAATACAATCTGACATACAGTTGTATTTCTTTTCTGTCTAACAGGATCCACTGTTGGTACATTTTTAACACAAGCAGCTTTACAAATACATTTTCAACACAAGCACCTGTACAAATCAGTTTGATCTACAAATGACATATAATTCTTTACAAAACTTCAACTAGCTATGCTGGCATATGTTACACATCCACTGCCGTACTTCTCCTGGCATAGCTGGCACTACCCCACATAATCACATCAGTGACCACTCATCGTGGCAAAAAAAAGAAAAAAGTCAAGGGTCATATGATCCGCTTGTCAATATTGGCAAGCAATGACTGTGTTTAGTCAACACCTAGAACACTTTAATAATTGTTATGAAAGAGGTTATATACACTCATTGTTTTATGACCTTGCATCTGCCATTTTGAGTGAGTGAGATGCATTAAATTTAAGCCACACTTGTTAACAGGTCACTTAACAGCGAACGTTCTAAATCACCACAACAAAAATTTAGTTTTTTCTGTGATAGTGCCATATATTTGCAGTATATTAATTTATAAAATACAACTGGAAAAACACTATTGGATTAGATCTTGACACATCCAAATTAGGTACTGTAGCTCCCCAATTTTTTTTTATAGGGGGATGTAATGTTAAGAATATCTTTTAGAACAACAATACTAATAAAGCAGCAAGAAGAGGACAAAAGAGAGTATGAAAAAATGTGTGGCATATAAATATTGTAGCTATTCACAAGGAACCATATGTGGTGGTCCATAATTACCCCACAACCACTGCATGTTGTGATCAAGTAGGCTGCATTTCTAGTAGTGCTGCATATAATATTGTTTCTATGCATGAAAAAAAATGAAGGGCAGCATTCCCAGTGAATTTGTTCATTCACTGACTTTTGTTTATTCATAAACATTTTTGTTACAAAAATTGATCATGTTAGGAATGCATTATACAACGATTTGATCAATTGCAACAGTTTTAAAAACTTTGTGCACCCGACTAGATAAGTTTATTGCACGAAAATCATTTAAGCAGTTTCTTTCCAGAGAACTACTTCAGAATGTTATTACATTAAAAGATATTTAAACTATAAAATCAGTCATGTGATATGTTGCTACCAGTTATAGAAGATCAATGATAAATGTAAATCATATCATATATTAAGAAAAAAATGATAGAAAATGTAATTAATATTAGAAACCATCATGTACATTTAAAGAAATAGTCAACAAAACTCAAGTACCACATAAACCATCACGTAAAAAAGCTTTACAATTCAGCTAACAATTACTTATGCCGAGCTTGATATAAAAGAAGCTAAATGACCAGAGAAGTGCTTTAAACACTATGATATTGGTCATATGTGACTTCAGTATGTTCTACCACTGTTCTCCCAAGGTCAGCCTACCTGTTTCATAGGGTTAAATATACAGTACAAAAAGTCGTATTACATTCTCAGGTCTCTCTGAAAATCACTGTATCCTTCCCAGAGTATCCATTTATCTTATTTTTGACATATTGTTCCCCTTCTCAACCGTGTCTTGCAAACTACATAGAGTATTACATAAAATATGTCAACCACTCGAGTCCTAGGAGTAGCAGCACAGACTTTTATCTCTGTGGGAAGTATTTATAAGGGGTTATAGTATTTTGATTTTAGGTCTTAAAACCCGTTTCAAAGATTGCGTTTGTTTGGTTGACTGTGTTCTTCCCTATTTAGGGAGTATGATGAATCATTTCAGTTTCAGAAATAAAACTGCATACTGTCCACTTTTCCCTTAGTTATGTGCATGCATTTCTGGGTAAATATAACTGCTTTTGTAAAAGTGCACTTTTTCATTTTTAATTTTATAGTTATTAGAGACCCCTGTTTGTAAATTTTCTGTTAATAGTTTGTCATGAAATGACCTCCATGGTCTGTTATGTTTTTGCTGTTAACAATAGCCCCTCACATCTTTCTGCCCAACCCCATAGTGCTAACTGTTCATTGCATATTAGAACCATATCAGTATTGTTCTTCCAGCCTTTATAACTGGTCTGTTTCTGTAATCACTATTATAGTAAATAGGATTGTGGGATCTGACACAAAGGGGTACTCTCCCGTTTATAAATGTATGAAAGATACTTTTCAAACATTGCTTTCATATTTCAGATGCTTTTTTTTTTTTTAGGAAGAGCACATTTTACCTATATATGCAAACACAGTAAATATTCTGTTTTCTTTTAGATTTACTACTTGTGTATTATGGCTTTCATTCGTTTGTACGGTATTCTACTTCATTTGTGCTTTATTATTCGTGTTAAGGTAGTGTGCTACAATTCTCTGTGGATTATATGGTTTACTATTCAATACATGCTTTGCTCCCCATTAAGTTTCTTCTGCTCAGTCTATAGAAGTATTAGATTCATAGGATGATAATAGGCTATTGGCCCATAGCCACATATAAGCCTAACCAAGAATTTCACCCATGTTCCCACAAAGTCAGCACCTGTTTCCCATGTTCTGCAGGGACACAGGGGGGATACTAGAGGTGTATTTTCTGTTTCCTATCCAGTCGTCCAAGTTCCTCTTGACGAGGACTAGTGAGGCACACTGCTTGACATGAAGAACGGAGTCTCTTCCACACATGGAGTCTTTTGCACACAAATCTATCCTGCCAACAAGTTCTATTAATGTCACAGATCAGGTTGAGGCCTTGAGTGCGGGTTGCACAACTGGAGTTTGACTGCTGGGATATGTAGCTACTCCATCAAGCCTGAGTCTGAGATTGCCATGTATGCCAGACACAGGTCACCTCTGAGCATTCTGTATGAGACTGAGTAGAGGGACAGGGCTTTTAGCTTATCTGTATAGGATAGGTGTTTGAGACTCTGGATTTTCCTGGTCGGGAACCTCTGTGGTCTCTCCAGCTACTGCATGTGCTTGGCAAGGTACATGCCGAAAGGGGTATTGCACTCAATAATGGGTCTAATAAGGGAGAAGTACAGGGATGTCATGACCTCCTTGTTCCTGGATGAAATACCCTTACTTAAGACATGGGCCATGTAGAAAGCCTTCCTTACAACAGAGGCAACGTGGTCAAAAGTCAGGTTGCTATCAACCTGAGTGCCCAAGTCCCTTATGACTGACTGCATGCTTAGTACATTGTTGTTAATGTGATAATTAGTGGGGATGCCATTTTCCCCAAAGGGGATAATGATACATTTCTTGGCATTCAGTTTGAGGCTATGCTTCTGGCACCAGTCATTAGTTTGGATAAGGCCTTCTTGGAGGATGTTCACATCACTAGTGGAATTTAAGACCATGCCCAGCTTGCAATTATCTGCAAACATGGTCAGCCACAGACCACTGGTTTTGGCTTGCACCTCAGAAAAGTATATCCCTAACAGTAGAGGCCCCAAGACTGATCCTTAGGGTACACCACTTGTTACGGTTTTACTACTAGAGGTGGCTTCCCCTATTTTGACTGAGTGGGTTCTATCATTGAGACAGTTGGCTACCCATTTGGTAATATACTGGTTGATGCCTAACCAGGAAAGTTTATCGGTTATGCCTAAGTGGGGAATAGTGTTGAAGTCTTTGGGTAAGTAAAGGTAGGCAGTGTGCACCATCTTCCCCTCATCCGTGGTTTTGGTGACTGTTTAGATGTCGACCAAGTTTAACAGGCACAATCTCCCTTTGACAAAACCAAACTGTGTGGAGTCAAGTGTTTGAAGGTTGCCATTGTCCTTATTTATAAGGTCTATGATGCATTCCATGGCCTTGCAGATCATGCTAGTTAAGCTGATGGGCTTATAATTGCCTGGATCAGTGGGCACTCCACATTTGTGTAGAGGGATGACATTGACTGTCTTCTATTCAGTAGGGATGAAGCCAGTGCTCAGGCTTTGATTGAACAGGGTGCCTAATGGAGCTGAGAGCTCATGCCTGAGTTCCTGTACGATGCAGTCAGAGATGTCAGATCCCATGGAGACTGTATTTTTTGCCTTTGAGAGGGCATTAAAGACCGCTGCTCCCTGGTGATGAGGGGAGGGAGGCAGGTGATGGGGATGTCCTGGTGTAATGCTGAGGAGACGGGGGTGAAGTTTTCAGTGAACCTGTCTCCTAGCAGGTTGGCTAGATCTATGGCATTTTTGTATGTGGTGTTATGTTATGTGGTATTTAGATACTGGGTGTTTGTTGCCTATGTGACCTGCTATGGTTTATTACTACTGTAACAGCAGCCTTTATATAAAGCTGCCATTCACTGTTGTACTGATTATGTATCATATGTACTTGTTTAATTATGGTCTGATCTGTGTCATGTAAACCCTCTGATATTGCTGAAAATACATAAACTTATTTCTAGTTTTATCTCTGGTTATGGCTGAAATGGCCTGTAGCCTGATCTACTTACTTGGCTAACAAAATAGCCTCATAAGATTTTAATGGAAAATTAATTTTGGAAAACCTGATGAGAGACCAGTATGCTAAAAACGAATGCTTTTTTTTCATTCATTGTTCCCATAAAATATGAATGGTATTACAGATATCTTTCCATTAACTATACATAATCAAGAACACAGTACAGTTTGTTCTACTGCTCACAGACATGAAATACATTCTCTGCTGAACTCAAGTATGTGAGTCTGATTTCTATTAACAGGGAAATCCTGAAATTTTAATAATGAAATTATGACTTCCATTACAGTGGGTGGTATGATCTCAGGCAGCATCAGGGCACAGAGAGATTTACTGATCTGTGTTCCTCTACTCATATGCATTTCTAGACCATGTGTTCATGCTTTGGAGGATACTGTTAAAGAAATGTAAAGTATCTAACACAAAATGAAAGAAATTTGTTTTCAGTGAATATCATTTCCTTATTTGCATTATATGTTGTCAAATGTACCTACTCATAAGTGAACTTGTTTGTTCATTCCACATAACATTTGAATAGAAGTTGCTCTCACTCACTGTCTACATTTAAGCTGTGGATTGTTTTCCATCACCACTTGTGCAGTAGCATTTCAGATAAATTTATTGTGTTAGTTGTGCTGAATGCATCAATTGACAGGTTGGTAACTGAATAGCTTTTCAGCTATTAAATCCCCCTGCATAAAAGCAGAAATACTATGTCGTTCCCCAGATCATTCAAAAGAAATTTGTTATTAAAGCAGATCTTTTACCCGATCCATGAGAAAGACCACTTGACAACATCAGTCAGGAGTAAAGCTACCTCTGGCAATATGATTATTTAATTATTTCACAAAAGTGCAATGTGTATTTGTCACTTTGACAGAAAAGCATGATAGATTTTATTCATGAACAGGAGAGAGAATGTGGTGGTAGCTGACAGCAAACTATATTTTATTGACCATTTTTCAAGTATACTGTTCTTTCATCACAGCTTTTTCCACTAATCTGCAGACTTGACTGTATTCCCCGGGACCAAAGAATATCTATATAGTGGCCATTTGTATGAAGGAGCATGCACACGTTATGTTTGGAGTTGTGCCCATGAATATACATACATACCAGGAGTTGCCTGCAGTAGTATTACGTACAACCATTAGTACAAATGACTACTTTTTAAATGTTAAGTTCATTTGACTGATTTGTTACCAAGCCCAAAACACTAGTATTTAGCTAGTAATGCCATTCTGCTGTCAGTTAGTTATACCTCTCAACTGTCCAGAGTTTTTGCAGAACGCCCAGATTTCTGCCTCTTATTTTTGATCCGTTTCTCATAAAATTATGGTTTTCTGGCAAATCATTGAGGAGTGAAGTTAGAAAATAGAGACATTTGAGATTCAGACTTTCTACCTTTCAGAAAATTCATGCTAATGCAAAACCTGCTTATCAATTTTGAAAGTTTATAAAAGCAATATTTAAAAATTGTCCCTGTTTTTGAGCCTTTGCCTTCCCATTATTGATGGTTTGTCCAGATTTCTTGCTCCAAGAGGTTGACCGGTATAATTACAGTTGCGTGTGCTACTGGCAACTACAGGACAGCAACAAAACTTATGCAGTATATAAATCAGAGGGTGTGTTACTAATGACCACTGACTACAGAGGGTGTGTTACTAATGACCACTGACTACAGAGGGTGTGTTACTAATGACCACTGACTACAGAGGGTGTGTTACTAATGACCACTGACTACAGAGGGTGTGTTACTAATGACCACTGACTACAGAGGGTGTGTTACTAATGACCACTGACTACAGACTACTGATGTCTAATGAAATATGCTTTAGCATATTTTTGTAGGTCAGTCAGATTTTCTGCATTAATATGTTGATATGCATATTAATATCAACTACAGTCAATGAGTCAAGTTTTTCCTGTTTTTTTTTGTCTGGCTATTAAATATTTTATCACAATTTCCAAAAGGAAAAATAATCACGGTAAATGACAAAGTATGATGTAGGATTAGTCCTCTCGCGTAAAGAGATGTTTATTAGTATTCACTTTACTCCTCAAGTCTGCAGTGTTCTAACACTTGAATCCCAAGAGAAATGGGGTAATATTAACTTGAGACCTTGACAGAATACACAAATTTGAATTAATATACATTTTCTGAAGTAAAAGAAGTGTATAACCTTAATTACTAAGTGTAATTCGCCACCTTTTCTCCAAATGTCACCAGTTTTAGGGACAGCGCTAAAATCTGAATCAAAATCAGGGACAGTTAAGAGGTATGGCAACATATACACAGTGACTTAGTTTTTGCACTGCATCTTATTTACAAGAATGGTTATCAGAATTTCCCTTGTCTGCCTTAAAATATTTCTTAATGGACATTTAGTCAATAATTATTTTCTGTAAACACCTTTAAAATGTAGCATGCAAATGTTCAATATAATTGTTTCATGAATGAGTTATCAGATTCATGAGAATGAAGACATGAGTAGGTGAGCAACTGCAATTGTTTTACATGAAATACTTCTAAAATGGTGTCTCACTGTTTAACAAGGGCTGTTAAATATCTGCATCATGTCTTAAGCTATACAGAATATAGGCATGTATGACTCAAAACGTTTTCTGTTGTCTGTCCTAGTGAGTTTGTAGTTTAAAATGGTTAACTTCAAAGTTCACATTTTGTAACAAGCGCTGAAATGTTTATAAGATACAATGTTGCATAATTTCAAGGGATTTCATTTAAAATTCAAGCAGACAACATACTCTTTAATTTACGTTGCTATATGTTTTAGTTAACCGTTTTATTACAGTGGGATGTAAAACATTCTGTCTAATAAGGCTTTCCAGTTATGAAAAGGCTGTCTAGTGAGTTGCTTTCTTTTCTAGCTATAATGCAACTTTTTAATCTTTTTTTTTTTCTTTTTTTGATGATGCCAGGTAAGTTCCTTGTATTATTTTAGTATTAAAGTGGAGGTTATGTTCAGATAGATTTGCTTTATAGTATAAACATGTTCTAGTTTAACATAAAACAAAAGCAAACGCACAGGTACATGGCTAAAGAAAGTACTTTTATTATTACAGATACGTTAAGTGCTTTCACACTCTAAAACAGTGCTTCATCAGACCAGTTTAGTTTAATCTTGCCTTGTTATTTAGAACTGCATATTATCAGTAATACCATTTCCAACTGGATGGTTGCAGTTGTGGTTTTCTTTTTTTATATTTTGCAAGTTTTAACTTTTTTGTTTTATTTTGTTTAATTTCATTGGGCTTGATTTTATGTAGTTATAGTAACTTTAGTGTAGTTGTATTATATATTTGTGTGCTATGAACAAGTATTTGGTTTTCTTTTCTCTGTGAACTGGTAATATGCATAGAGTGGTGATAAATGTTTGTTAAAAGTGATGATAAAGATACAGTCTGGATCTGATAATGCGTATTTTCACATCTGTTTGAGTTATCATACCCCTTTGAGTGACCTTTTTTGGTATACATAGCTATGCACATACAGGGTGATGGGTGTGCCTTAATACATATATACACATACAAACACACATGTATTTGTATGTTTGAAAATATGTGCATGTGTATATATTTGTTCAGTGATCCTATTCTGATATTTATGTGAAAACAGACTGTTCCCAGCAAGCTCTAGACTTGGATAACATGGAACCAATGTGGATATGATGATCCATTACTGGGTGCACACGCTGTGCATACTGCAAACCTTTGCGCAGTTTGGACTGTCAATAGTTCACTTATTAGCTTGTCCCCAAGATGCAGAGGAAACTGGAGACCCTGGGAATAGCACATGGGGGCAGAGGAATGACATGCAGTCTCCAATCAGAAAGCACATCTGCTCTGAATTGAGTACAGAACTAAACGCTTATGAGTCAATTAGCTATAGTACCATTGTGCCACCCTTATTATTCATGTTATTTATTATGCTCACTGGCAATTAACCAAATTTTGTCATGAGGTTGGTTTCCTTGAGAATTGTCCTTCTTAAAAAAAAAAAAAACCCCAATGTTGTATAGTATAGTGAGGAGGTAAGATTGTTAGACTGTGCACATTGAGAGAAACAGGGAGAGATATCAGACCATCTTTTGTTCTTGAAATACTTTTTTATTTCTGTCTCACTAAAACCATGCTGGTGTACCAGGGTGGAAAAACACAAATAGGAAGGGAACAGAAGATGGAAATGGACAGAGAGGGAATAACTTAAGCAGGTGAGACACACAAACAAGATGCATGGAGCAATTTGGTAAATAGAAATCACAAGTACTGGGTGGTATTTTGTGCGATTTGGTAGCAAAAGTGCTACAGTAAGCTGTAACCAAGTATAATATAACAGAATTTATATAGGGAAATTAGCTGAAGATGTATATGAAGATGGAAACCTGAAAATGTAGCCAATATAACAGAGGCATGTATTAGAAGGGTGGCACAGGCAAGGGTACAATGTCTGAATGCTAATTTTTTCTTCTTCTGTGGCATCATACTTTGCTTCTGAATTAGTTTTAGAACATTTTTCTTCTCCCCCATGGCTGGTTTCATGTAGAGCTTTAGGAGCCGAAGAAGCAAGCAAGTCCTTCCAGCTGTATTATGCAGATACACAAAACCTGACCGAGACCTGCTAAAGACTGCATGCTACCTGGCAAAAGGCCTTTGTACAAAACAGCACTGGGTTCCTTCTGCTGTTCAAGGGCAGTTTTCACTTCATATCAAAGGCATGCCATGACATTACAGAGATTCTTTATCTCTTGTTTCAACACAGCTGCCACAGAATATTGTTGTTCATCTGTCATGGCTTCTAGTGGCCTGGTGACCTCTTAATTCCTTGGCTAGCAGTGAGGTTGCATGTTGTGCACACCCGGATACCTAATGTTAGAACAGGACTGTAGAAACAGTATACTGTTAAGAAAAGTAGGATGGGTGGAGTCCCATACTGTGAGCCAGCAAAGAACAGAGCATGCAATCTGCACAGCCACTTCTGTCTCAAGTAATACATCTCACACATCATGTTAAGTGTACAGCACTGGTAATCAGTCTTTAAAATTACACAGAAATATGAAATCTGCAAACAAAAAATGGGTAGCATTGCTATCTGATTGTGGTAACATGCAGATGACCGCAGGAAGTACTGTAGCACTAACATACAGCTCAAGTACAATAGTTGCATTATTATATACAGTACAGTGCAGTCAGGGAAACAATGCACACTGTTAAACCTGTATGGAATAAATGTACTTGGAAAGGTCTGGAAATACTTATTACATGCAGCTAGTATCCACACTAACCACTGGCAGAGTAATTTATTTATTGGCTTTATTGATGACCGTCCAAATAGGGTAAAATGGATGCCCACAGGCTCCAGATGAAATATAAAATACACAAATTTCATAAGAGTGCTTCATGATTCATGCAGTAAAGACTAGGGCTGTACTGTACCTGTTAATGGTAGTGCATAAAATGCAACCATGAGTAAATAAAGGCAGGAGTGTAGTAATGTTGAGAATTTTAGATGAACAGGAGCCAACTTCTACATGTATATGTCAATGGTAATATAAAATTTATGAAAAACATTTTTATATTGACACTGTCGAAAAATATTAATAAAGAACATTAACTCCAGAAAAGAATGTCCTAGGTGTGTGAAAAAAAAAAAAACACATGGTTTGCACGGAGTGCTTTAGTGCCAGTGGAGTACATCATTTATTAGAAATTTTAGGGACTTGGGGATACACACAGATAGTAATCTAGCCTTTGACCATCCTGTGTCTACAGTAGTGAGGAAATCATTCTATATAGCACAACTTATAAACAAAGGTATGACAACCAAATCAAGGAAGTCATTGTTCCACTGTATTTGGCATTCATCAGACATGTCATTGAGTACAATGCCCCATTTGGTATGTAACTAATCAGGCATATCCAATAATTGGAATGTTCAAAGAGATTCCTCACTAAAAGAATACAGGGCATAAGTAAAATGTCCTATACAGACTGTCTCAAGGCCCTTTCCCTGTATTCTGTCTCCTACAAGCTTTTGAGGGAAGAGCTATGCCTGGCATTCAGGGCATTGTCAGACCCCACCCTGATGGACCTCCTGCATATCCACAAAACAAGCAGCACCAGAATTACCCATTCTAAAGACTTAAACATTGTGATATAAATAGGTCCTGCTGGAGAGGTAGGTATGTATCCCAGAGTCTACTTGCGTCTATGGAACAGACTCCCCATCCATGTGAAGCAGATTTCCTCCCACACCCAATTCAAGTGCAAATGTGGACAATTGGATGGGAAACCAGAAATTCATTCCTGGTTTAGCACCGATGTCTCTAATGGACACAGGTAACCTGTAAATGCTTCATCTCCCAAACCCCTACTTAAACTTATCAAGGGTATCATAACTTGTCAAAGATTTGGGATGCATGGCTAGGCTTAAAAAGGCCCTTGTGGTAGTTAGCCTAGTAAATACCTATGAACCTAAGAAACAAACCATATGTTCAGCTGTCATATTCAAATCATAAAGATTTTGTATTTATATGAGGTTTTTTTGGCATGTTTACTTTTTTATTTAAGTTTTTTGTATTAAATCATTTTATTGGCTTTTAAAATATGAAGCAGAAAACTTTAAGCAGTAAATGTCTGGTGATACGTTCTGGTTAAATGTGCAACTGCACCATACAGCATGTAATTTTAACAATCTAGCACAGAAAATATTTCCTTATGTGGTGTATTGTGTGTGCGCTTCACAATTTAGTATGAAGCTGTCTCCACTGTATCTGTGGATGCCATTGGCATACCTTTGCTACCACCTTGTTTTTGCTCACACATGTACTTATCTTTTGTTCTGTTCTAAGTAGTAGTCACAGTTGTGTTTTCACAAAAATGTGTTTTTATCAGTAGAGCATTAAATTGTCCAGTTTTGTCAAAACAGGAAAATGCAATGACTGGCAGAAAACCAAAAATTATTCAGACTTCTCTAATAAAACAGTTCAGTTCATTGTCTGCTTCATCAGCATCCATAAGTCAAGATGCAAACACAGTTTTTAAGTTGATAGTTCTTCAGTACATATTGCAGTAAAACATTGCTCATGAAAGAGTTTCAACATACAAGAGGCAATTCAAAGAACTTCCACTGTATAACACTGTCTTTTGCAGACACATTTCTGGATGGCAGGCCACAGCAAATAAATATCCATCACTGTCTCGTTTACCAATGCTTCCACTGGTACTGACTTTCCTTAAGGAATCCTGTCTTTGAGCAAACTACTGCAACTCACACATGCAGATTCAGGATCGTACTACTACTCCCATGCTACAATTTCCCTGGCTTTAAAAAGGGACAGGACAGCAGATGGCATTTTTTTACCTGGGCTCCAGATATTTTGCTTTAAATGTGCCAGTCTATTCTTCTATGAGATACTCCAATAAATGTTTTCAGTGCTAATATGCTATCTGACTCTACCCATAATGCCATTTTCTGGTGCATTACCACAGTATACCACAATATTATAGCAGTCTTTTACTAGGGAAATTTAGCTCAGATGTACTTTGAAATGCATTCAAGACTTAAATAGCAAACAAAGAATACATCTGTTTTAGCCATTTATTTTATTTATTTTATTTTTATTTTATTTAACATTTGTTGACCGGGAATGTCCGACTAGGTTCCATAGAGCCTGTTTTCAGCGGAGGCCCGGGGAGAAATGCTCCAGATGCATGTCTTTGGAATGTGGGAGGAAACCGGAGTACCCGGAGGAAACCCACGCGAACACAGGGAGAACATGCAAACTCCACACAGAAGGCACCCCAGCCGAGAATCGAACCGGGGAACCTCTTGCTGTGAGGTGACAATGTTAACCACTGCACCACTGTGCCGCCATTAAGAAAATAAACATTCAGGTAGCTTAAAATTTCACAGGCTGGATCAACACAGCACTCTGCACACAGGGTAATTCTGTTTTAGTTTGAAAGAGAGGATTCCCTTTTCTAAGGATGTGAATAACATTCACTAAGGCTGAACATTTTGTTTCTCAGGTTACTCTGAGTAAACTGTTTACCTGCTGCAATCTACCAGTGTAGTACTTTTAGGGGAATTCAGGTCAAATGGCATAATTTAAATGCATTTAACACTTAGCTTTGCCACAAAAATGGCAGTCTCTAGGCTTGATAATAACGTCAACAGCAACAATAATACGTCATCTCAGCAAACAGAAGGTAGTATACCTCACCAGGAAACTTGCCATTGTTAATTCTGATTGTCTGCATTACTGCAAAGGGAAATATTAAAAGTATATCTGAAATTGGATTGTTTGGTAATGTTATAATTAGCCGTAAATTACGTTTTATGTAGCTGCATGAAAAAAAGGTGAAAGAAGGTTTTACTTATGTTAGACTAAATTGTGAATTTTTTTTATGAAAGTAGGTGTGACCTCCCTCATGAAAAGTTGGATATAATTTTTTTGGGAACTTGTGATCCTTGTGAGATTCCATTTATTACATTAAACAAAAGAACAATCTGGGTAGTGGTGAATTTAATATCTAAAATTCATAAGAAAAGGCAGAAGAAAACCTTACAAGAGATTAAGAAATTGTTTGCCAGTGGACACACTCAGTTTTGAATTCTAGCAGTATGGTTTAAAGGTGTGAAATATTTGTTACATGTAATTGTATTTTATGTTGCAAGTTGCAACTTTTAAAGATGTGTTCAGCTATACTGTATAACAATCTCTGACTGATACAGTAAGCTTAAACGGTAGTGCAATAAGAAAATAGACTCCAGTGGAAATCATCAGATTGTAGGTTTACAGTATCTCAATGTTGTCCACAGTCTCGTTTTTTTTTTTCCAAAACAGTATGTTGTAGATGTAATTATTTCATGTGCAGAATAAAACAGGCAGCTATTTTACAAGCTCTTTGATGAACCCAAGTTCCTTTTTATCTTATTTTACAAGTAGTTCCATGTGTGCTCCTCATGCTTTTTATTTATTTGACATTTGTTGACCAGGATAGTCCAACTGAGCTAGTGCTCTTTTCCAGCAGAGGCCTGGGGAGAAAAGCTCCATAATGTTTATACAGTAGATTAAGAAATAACATGTATAGTAAATACATAGCCCATTAATGCAAAAAAGATATACACAGAGTTGTATCTCAAGGTTAGGCAGGTGGTCAATTTGTAAAATTGAATACACAGAGCATTCCAAAATGGAGTTTGTCAAAACTTTTCAAAATCCATTCTTATGTACAGTAGTGGAACAGAATATTTGATTTATAAGAAAATGTGCATGTCCAGTGTCCAGAATATAATAAAAATACTGTCACTTTGTTCAGTTAGTAGTATTTTAAATATCATAAAGATAATAAGTTAAGAAGCAAATATGGTTGTACTGGTAGGGTCCAGAGGATAATAATATACAGTCATCTGGTTCGGTAAAAGTTGTTTTTAGGTTCCATGAAGGGATTCTTAGATGAACTCCATTTTTTCTTCCCGGAATGATGTTGAGGTCTCCCTGCCCTGTGACCATTTCTTTGGCAGTTTCATTTCCAGAATTCTGTGCAGATCCCAACCTGACTCATTGTTGGGTCCCAAGGCCTGAGTACATACCCATATCCATGTTTTCTCCCTCCTAAAGGCCCCATCCCTTGGTACTCCCTCCTTATCTCATTCTTCTTTTGCTTTTTATAGTAGCTCTTCCTTCTGCCTCTTAAGAGAATTCTTACATACATTTATCCCCTCTGTTTTTAAGGGGCAGGAGTATGGTTTCCTCCTCCTCAGCAGTGACTACATCAGCGTGCGTGTGTGTGTGTGTGTGTGTGTGTGTGTGTGTGTGTGTGTGTGTATATATATATATATATATATATATATATATATATATATATATATATATATAGGTTACCTTCATATTACCTTTTATTATTTATTTATTTATTTACATTTGTTGACTGGGAATGTCCGACTGGGCGCAGATCCATTTTCAGCGGAAGCTCCACAAATTAAAATATTACAGACATAGTTACAGATGAAGAACATAGTACATTCAGATAACTAGCATCTGTTCCACGAAGTCATGGCAGATATTAATTGTTGCAATAAGAAGTTACTGACATATAATAAGTAGATAGGCATGGAAGTATCGGAGCTTATTTATTTTATTTTATTTTACATTTGTTAACTGGGAGGGTCTGACTACACACAGGTCCATTTTCAACGGAGGCCCGGGGAGAAAAGCTCCATGTTACACTATTAGCATTTATACATTTCTAAGTGTTCTTAATGTCATATTTACGTGTTGCAATATATCAAAGTAGTACAAAAATGAAGTTACACAGCATGTAATGCATCTAGTAAAACATACAATTAGTAGATGACTAAAGTGATTTTTTCTCATATACATTCTCATTCACATACACATTTATACATTCACATTTGCATAGATATATAATATGCTCACACCCACACATCAAAAAGTATAGGTATTGAGGTAAGACCAAGATGAGATCTAATAAGTTATATACCTTTCTCAGATAGAGATTGTATCCTTTATCAGGTAAGATTTAATAGTATACAAGTGTTGGTATGTTTTACCCTATTGTTCTGATGCTGAGTTTGGAGGTAAGTGTAAACATATTAGCAAGGCTAAGTAAGGAAAGTGTTTGTAGCAGAATCATTACAAGTGTGCATAGTTATTGTTTACCCTAGGGAGTAGCAAGACCAAAGCCAATTGTATGAATAATGGGATTTCAGGAGGTGTTTGAATTTGGTACTAGAAGTAGTGGTAGTTATATGGCTTGGGAGTGAGTTCCAGTTTTGGGCTATTGTGCAGGCAGAGAGAGATTTTCCTGCTTCATTTTTATGTCTAATTACATGAATGAGATTTTGGCTGCTAGATCTTAGGGCTCTAGTGGTGGTGTAGGGCTGAATTAGTTGCTGGAGTGCAGGTGTTTTCTCAAGGTAGTAATAAACCGTATGTGCTACTGAGACTTTAAGTTGTAGTAGCTGAGGAAGCTCCAGCCACTTGAGTTGCATTAGGGAATGACAGTGATGGGACCTATACGTGGAGTCGGTAGCAAACTTGGCAATCTTGTCACATGATTCCAGTTTGCGAAGTTCGGTAAGGTGAAGATTAGTTAGGATAGGGGAGGCATAAAGAAGGATGGAAAGGAGGTGGGTTCTTGCAATAGTGGCTTTGGTCTGTTTAGTCATGAACTGCTCGTTTCTATAGAGGAGTCCTAATTTTCTGTTCACCTTTTTGATGGTTTGGGATATGTGGATATCAAATCTCAGGTGATTATCAATCTCTACTCCTAGTAGTTTTGTGTGGTTGGTTGGTGTGATTTGCATATTATCTTTGGAGTTTATGATGAGGCTGTAGTTTGTTAGGTGATCTTCCAGGGGTAAATAGGATTAGTTTTGTTTTCTTGGGATTAAGTAGTTGTTTTATGTTAGAAAACCAAGTTTCAGCTAGAGTAAAGTTATTGTGGGTAAGGGTATGTAGTTCCATAAAGCTGGGGGCAGCACATATTATGGTGGTGTCATCAGCATACTGTACTACTGAGGCAGTGGGCAATGAAGAAGAGATGTCATTAGTGAAAAGAGAGAACAACAGTGGGCCAAGAATTGATCCTCGAGGGACTCCTATGGATATTGGTAAGAGGGAGAACAGCTTTTCTTGCCAGAGGACTGCTTGTTGACGTTCTGATAGGTAGCTGTTGAACCATAGTATAGTGGAGGAGCATGCGTTTAGACTAGATAGAGTATTGAGGAGCATATTGTGATTAACCATGTCAAAGGCTTTTGTTAAGTCCAGGAAAATGGATGATGCGAAAAGGTCTTTGCTTCTGTAGTGGTTGACTATGTTGGTGAAAGATAGAAGAGTGGTGGTGGTACAATGGGAGGGTCTAAAGCCATGTTGGGAATTGGATAGTAGTTTGTTTTGTTGGAGGTACTGCATTAGTTGCGCATGAACAACTCTTTCTAAATGTTTTGATAAGGGGGATAGTATGGCTATTGGGCAATAGTTGGTCAGCTCTAAGCAGTTGCCTCCTTTGTGTAGAGGAACAATGTGGGATGTTTTCCATAAGGTAGGTACTTTGTGTTCTGAAAATGACCTATTTATGAGAATTGAAACTGGATATGATATGGCCTCTGCTGACATTTGAAGGAAATCTGCAGGAAGTTTATCGGCTGCTAGTGTGGTTGGTTTTAGCTTAAGGAGATCTGAAATCCTTTTAGTGGACACTGGTTGCAGGGAAAACTAGAGGTGTTATTTGCATTACTGTTTATTGTAGTGGATGACTGTATTGGAGTTGCCATAGTTGTTTTGGGTACTAGCTAGGTTTTGTACTGTTTCTGTAAAGAATTTATTAAATTGACTAGGGATATTGTCTTGGTCGTTTGGCAACACAGGGGTTGGAATGGATGCTTTCCCAGGGTCAAGTAATCTGTTTATGGAGGCCCAGATATTTTGTGGGTTATGAGTATATTTATCCTGTAGGTTTTTATAGTAGTTGGTTTTGTCAAGTTTAATTAGTGTCTTGGCTTTATTACGTAGTTCTATGTACATTTGTCTTAGAGTAGTATTTTTATCTTTTTGAGATGCTCACCAGATTTTGTCCCTTTCTTTCACTGTATCATTTGTAAGCCATGGGGCATGGTAGGTTTTTGGCCTAATAGTTCTGGAGGGTGCATGATAGTCTAGGATTTGTAGGAAAGTTGAGTTAAAATACTGTACAGCTTCGAGAGGTAGCTGCTTGAGGGGGGGGGAACCAATTGCAGCAACGTAGTGCCTTATTAAAGTCATTGGCTATGACGTTTCTTTTGTTATGTATTACTCTGAGGGATAGGTAGGTTGGGGAGATGGTGGGATCTATTCCTGATTAGGTAGGTGGGTTCATGGTCACTTAGACTGTTAGGGAGATGGCCTGATGGGTTGTACTAGAGAGGGGTGAGATACCAGAATATAATCCAAAATGGATTGATGTTTAGATGTTTTGTCAGTTCTAGTGGGGGGTAGTTATTATTTGGGTGAACCCATGGAGGCTGATGTGATCTGTGGGATAGTGGTTGGAGCAGTTGACCCAGTCTGTTAAAGTCACCTAGTAGTATGGTTTCATAAGGGAGGGAGTTTGAGAACCAGTTTAACAGGTTTTCCATTATAGGAATGTTATTACCTGGTGGGAGGTATGCACCTGCAATGATATGTTTCTTGGTGTTTGGTTTAAATTTGGCAAGGATAAGTTCTATCTCACTGATTGTGTGGGTATTATAATCAACTAGTTCTAGGGCAAGGTGATTTTGAAATGGTATTGCCACCCTTTTTCCCTATTCTGTCTCTATGTATGATATCATAACCTGGGGCTATGATCTCATTGTTGTGGTGATCAGGTTTGAGCCATGTTTCTGTTAGTACCACTAAGTCAGGCTTATACAAGGCTAATAAGGCATGCAGGTCATGAATTTTGTTCAGTGCACTTCTTATGATTGCATTTAGAAAGAGGAGAGATGATTTGTAGTAGGGGGGATTTGGTATCTGTATTTCAGCTTTTTCAATTGGGATGGGAGTTTTTGCAGTAGGTTTAGATAGTTTGGCTAGTTTGTCAGGAATTTTAGATAGCTTGTGTGAGGTGTGAGGGTTTGTTTTTACTGATTTCTTGTAAAAGAGGGATGGGGTTTGAAAAGAGGTAGTGTTGGGTGGTGTTATAGGAAAGTTTTTTAGTAGTGTAGAGTTAGCTATGGGTTCAGTTTGCCATGGGGGTGGTATAGTGATATGTGGCTGGGTGTGGTAGGAAGAAAGAATGGAGAGCAGATTTAGGATGGAGATAGTTGATGGGTAAAGTAGTATTTTTAGTAGAAAGGTTCTTTTTAAGCTGTACATGTTGTTAGATTTGATGAGGGTAGCATTTATTTAGGGATTGTACTAGTGTGTGTGTACTAGGTGATATCCTTGGGTGTGTTATGGATGTGGTAGTTTGTTGTACTTGATTGGTGGGGTATAATAGGATAATTGGGAAGGTGTGAATTGCTGGTGGGTGTGGTGTTTGACTACACATCTGAGTGATCTAGGGGTGTATGGGAATGGGGGTAGGGGAGCAAAGTGAGCCTGAGCGCTAGCGGGGGTGAACGGAGTGGGTTAGCACTGTCCTGGAAGAGGAACGGTGATAGAAAAAAACAATCAGTGAGAGGCTTTTCAGCAGGACAGACTTATCTCTCTTACGGATTAAGTCCTTTTATTTTATTTTGCACAAGCCTATGGAGGAGGGTTAAACACACGAAGCTGGAAGCAAGACTGGAGAGAGGGGAAAAGGTATACTACACTGTAAGCAAGGCTAGTAAGATAAGTGGGGTGATAGAGGGGGGAGAGGGGAGCTCTTGGGTCAGGGTTGGGTGAGTGAGAGTCTGTGTGGAGAAGGTATAGAAAGTAGCAAGAATATAGGGGCTAAACCAGAAGTGACTTTGTTGGAGAGATAAGGAGCTAACAGACAGCGTGGATGGGCAGATAGTAAGGGAGCTAGGAGGACAAGTAGAGAGCCTGAGGTGAGGGGTTTGGCTACGCAGAGATGTGTTTCAGCTGACCAGGTACAATAGCTAAAAAAACACATTAGTATGCTAGGAGGACTGGGTATTTTCTATATAGTTAACACATACTTTGCTTTGGTTTACTAGAACAGTTGCTGGAGAGGATCCACAGAATTTCAGAACTCAGGAGGTGGGTGCTCTTTTCTTACTTGGTTCAGGTTTGTAAGACCTTAATACTGGAGCCTGGGACTTTGCTTTGGTTTACTAGCACAGTTGCTGGAGAGGATTCACATAAGTTCAGAACTCAAAGGGTGGGTGCTCTTCTCTTACTTGGTTCAGGTTTGTAAGACCTTAATATTTTAGCCTGGGACCCGGTCAGCTTGTCCACACAGCAGCATTAGGGGCTTAGAAACTGTAATCAAAGGTAGTTTGTGGGGTGGAAAAGAGGTAGAGGGTAGATGGAGTGGGAGACGTTGAAGGGGAGAGTTACAATGGCATAGCCAGCATGTTTTTAGGTGCACTTTAAGTAAAGCTTTGAAGTGGGTGCATGATGGTACAGAGGTTATTGTGGGGGCGGGGTTCCATAATTTGGCTAAAGTGCTGGAGACTAGTGCTTCTCCAGCAATGTTATTGGCTCTAGTAACCTGTAATTGATTTTTGTTGCTGGATCGTACTAGTCTGGTGGTGAGATAGGGTTGGAGTAGATACTGGAGGGGATGGGACCTTTAGAGGATGGTTTACTAGTTTGTGGGCGAGTACGAGTTGATACCATTGAAAGAGGTGAGGTAGTTCTAGCCAGCCTGGTTCAGTAAGTGAGAGAGAGTGGTGACTGCGGTAGGATGCCCTGGTGGTGAATTTGGCGATTTTGTTATATAGCAGGTCTTGAGTTTATTTAGATCGCATTGCTTTAGGTTGGTATATATTGGAGAGGCACAAAGTAGGGTGAAGATGAAGTGCGAATTTGCAACTGAAATCCTAGCAGCTTTGGTGAGGAGTTGCTTATTTCTGTATAAGGCTCCTAGTTTTTTGTGGACTTTTTTTATGGTCATGGATATGTGAACGTCAAATTTGATTGTTGTCCATTTCAACTCCTAGCAATGTGGTGTGATCTGTTGGGTAGATAGTGGTGTTGTCTTTTGCTGTGATGTTAAAGTGAGAGGAGTTTTAAATATGTTTGGTGGGTTTGAAGATGAGGAGTTTAGTTTTGTTTGGGTTGAATATTAACTGGGCATCTAATAGCAAAGTTTCAACAGAGGAAAAGGAATCCTATGTGACCTTTTGCAGTTTAGGAAAGGACTGGGCTGAGCAGATGATGGTTGGGTCATCTGCATATTGTATGAGTGTGCCATGTTTGGTGGCAGAGTCTAGATTATTGGTGAAAATAGAGAAGAGTAGGGGTCCAAGGATGGATCCTTGGGGAACCCCAATAGTGACAGGTAGTTGGGGAGATGTGTCATTTTGCCATGCAGTGGATTGCTGGCGGTCAGACAGCTTAACTCTGAAATCAGTTGGTGACTGAGAGAAGGATAGGTTGAGTACAGAGATAAGTTGTTTATGTGGGACCATCTCAAATGCTTTAGATAGGTCTAGGAAAGTAGCAGAGGAGAGATGGCCATTGTTTTTATGGTAAAGGATAGTTAGTAAAAGAGAGTAAGGCAGTGGTGGTGCTATGGTTTGGTCGGAAACCATGTTGAGTTTTAGAAAGGAGGTTGTTAGTAAAGAGGTTGTCTGAGATTTGAGAGTGAATGCATCTCTCTAGTATTTTGGCGAGTGGAGACAGAATCGCTATGGGGCGGTAGTTTGGTAAGTTCTGTGGTGGGGCCACCTTTGTGAAGGGGAATTGTGTGATATTTTCCATAGTTTAGGGACGTAGCATTCTGACAGAGATTGGTTAAGATGGATACTGGGTAGGCTAGGGCGTCAATTGCAATTTGTAGGAATTCACCTGGAAGGTTGTCTACTGCTAATTTTGTGGGTTTAAGTTTAGTTAAGAGTTTTCTTATGTTGGAGGCAGGAATGGGAGAAAATGAGAAGTGTGTGGGGGGTTACTGGGTGAAGGTGTGGGGTGTAGGGGAGGGGGTTGTGTTGTGTGGGGGGATTACTGGGTGAAGGTGTGGGGTGTAGGGAGGGTTGTGTTGTCTGGGGGATTACTGGGTGAAGGTGTGGGGTGTAGGGAGGGGGTTGTGTTGTCTAGAATGGGAGAAAATGAGAAGAGTGTGGGGGATTACTGGGCGAAGGTGTGGGGTGTAGGGAGGGATTGTGTTGTCTGGGGGATTACTGGGTGAAGGTATGGGGTGTAGGGGAGAGGGGTGTGTTGTCTGGGGGATTACTGGGTGAAGGTGTGGGGTGTAGGGGAGGGTGTGTTGTCTGGGAGATTACTGGGTGAAGGTGTGGGGTGTAGGGGAGAGGGGTGTGTTGTCTGGGAGATTACTGGGTGAAGGTGTGGGGTGTAGGGTGTAGGGAGGGGTGTGTGTTGTCTGGGGAGATTACTGGGTGTAGGGGAGGGTTGTGTTGTCTGGGGAGATTACTGGGTGAAGGTGTGGGGTGTAGGGAGGGGTTGTGTTGTCTAGAATGGGAGAAAATGAGAAGAGTTTGGGGGGGTTACTGGGTGAAGGTGTGGGGTGTAGGGGAGGGGGTTGTGTTGTCTAGCTAGTGATAGTACGGTTTGTGTGAAGTGTGTGTTGAATGAGGTAGCAATATTTTCTGAGGAGTGAGGAATGTTAGGTGTAGGGGTATTGATTTTACCTGGGTGGAGGATGGAGTTTATGGAGGTCCAGAATTGTTTGGGGTTGTGTTGGGAGGAGTTGAGGGCAGACTGGTAGTATTGGATTTTGTTTTACTTTATTAGCTTTTTGACTCTATTGCGTAGTTCTAGGAATTTCTGTCTAGCTGAGGGGGTTTTGGTTTTGCGCCAATGTTGCCAGGCTTTATCTCGGTTTTTCATTTATGACATAGTGGTTTTCTGTAGCCATGGGGAGGGTTGGGCTTTGGTTCTGGTAAGTCTTATGGGGGAGTGGTTATTTCGGATGCTTACAAAGGTAATATTGAAAAATTGGTCTGCGTCATCTAGACTGAGGTAATTTAGAGGGTGCCAGTTGCATTCTTTGAGGGACGAGATGAATGTGATTGGGTTAAAGTGTAGCTTTTTACGTATTTGATGGTAGATGACAGGTTTAACTTGGTATAGGTGTTTTTTGAGTAGGAATGTTGGGAAATGATCACTGAGGCTATCTGATATGCAGCCTGCTATATAGGACTGGGGAATCTTGCTGACTAGTATTCAGTCCAGAGTAGTGTGCTTGTTGGAGTTATTTATTCTGGTTGGTGACAGGGCTAGTTGGGTGAAGCCATGAAGGTTTAGATGATGGGTTGGATGGTTGCTGCAACAGGATTGCCAATCAATATTGAAGTCACCTAAAATTTGGTTTCTTGGGGGAGATGGTGGGTAGTCCAGCTGAGGAGGTTTTCTAGTGGAGGGATATTTTGGCCAGGTGGGAAGTAGCATCCTATTATGTTGATGGTTTTATTTTGGTTTATTTTCAGCCTGGTATATAATATTTCTTCATGGGCAATTTGGGGAGCTGATGAGTTTAGGATCTGGATGTTTAGATGCTGTTGAAATATTATAGCTATACCATCTCCTTTCTTACTTAGTCGGTCTAGTCTTAGTATGTTGTAACCATTAGGGAGGATTTGCTCACTGGTAATGTAAGGTTTTAGCCAGGTTTGTGTCGGGATGATTTTATCCGGGGAGTGCAAGTCTATGGTGGCATGGAGTTCATGGACTTTGTTGGTTATACTTCTGATATTTAGGATTAGAAGGAAGTCATTTTGTTTTCTACTGGCTGGGATTTGGGAGATGATGTGGTTGTTAGTCTGATTATTAGAAGTGGGGTTGGAGATGGAGGGGCTAGGATTGGGGTGGATGGTCTCCACTGAGGGCAAGTTTTGATATGCATGAGGTTATTAGTTTTATCAGTTTGTGAAAGAGTTTGTATTTTAGGGAAACTTTAGGATTGGGTGCAGTCGGTAACAGATGTGGTGGGAGGTTTATTTTGTTAACTTGTAGGGATGCATTTAGTTTGAGTATTTTAGTTGATAGAATATGTGGGGGGATGCATAGGGATGGTGCCTGAGTTGGTGGGAGAAAAGTGGAGTGAGGGTGAGTCATGAGTGATGATGTGAATAGTTGTACAGTGGAAGTGGTTGAGTAGGGGGTATAATGGAGTTTTGGTAAGATGTAAGATATGCAAGGAGAGGATATGCAAAGAGTGCAAGTATGGTATGCTTATTCATGTTAGCAGAAGAGGAGGGGTAGTAGTGGGAAGATGGCGGAGTTAGAGTTGGTAGTAGTGTTGTGGTTGATGGTCAAAATGATGGGAGGGGTTTGTTATTCTAATAAAGGTAGGACCACCGGGGACAGGTGGGAATTGGGGGCAGGGTGAGGAGTGAAGTGGGCAGAGACCTGTTAGCTGCTCTAAGGAGGAGTTGTGGGCTGGAAAACAATCAGGTAACAGAATACAGGCCTTTATATAACTTCTATCTTATGCATTCCTGTGTGAGTGAATGACAGGTCTCAGCCATATTCTGGAGGATGGGCAATTCAAACCAACACAATCAATTGAATCAAACTGTAGGTAAGTGATATGGAGAGAGTACCAA
The DNA here is from genome assembly GCF_019279795.1 of Protopterus annectens. Lineage (NCBI taxonomy): Eukaryota > Metazoa > Chordata > Ceratodontiformes > Protopteridae > Protopterus > Protopterus annectens. Next base: position 201,286,350 of record NC_056743.1, read on the forward strand.
GAGAACAGATGAACTGCAGTTAAGTAAATGGCAGTACAGTTCAAGGGGGGGGAACTAAACTAGCACAGGTTAATTATTTCTGGTGTTACTAATTTTGGGGTAGTGCAGTTTAGTTTGGAAGTGGATAGCTATTGACATACAAAAATAGTCTAATATTGTGACTGGTCACAGATGATACTGGGGGAAAAAGCCACAATTGGATGTAAAAGCCATAGATAAAAATTTAAAGTTTTGCCTCGTTACTCAGAGAGAGGTACAGAATCCAGCAGCGTGTCATCAACTTTTTATATTCTCTGCTTTTGGTTTTATATTGTTTAGTAAAACCAAACTAGGTGGGGGGCTCTGTACCCCACCCCCCTAACTATATATACTAAATCCAGGGTCGCACTACAGTGGGGAAAAGGACATATTCCTTTTACTTGCCTTACAGTGCTCTACACGCTGCCAGTAGTAATTGTCATGGAAATGAAGTTTCAGTCAAATGAATGGTCAGTCAAATGAAGGTAACCCATATATATATATATATATCTACTTCAGTAGATCGAACTTTTATAAGTTCGAACCACATATGGCCGAGACCATATGTTCAAACTTTTACAAGTTTGAACATTGAAGAAAAACAAAAAAAACCCAACAAAAAATATAAAACTAAACATGTAGAAGGGGGGTCTGCACCCCCACACCCCCTACTTAAATATACCAACTCCAAGGTCGCACTAAATTGTGGAAGAGGGAAATTATCCCGTTCCGCTCTGTACGGAGATGTCTATTCAGTCTGATCGAACGTTTACAAATTCGAACATATGGTCTCAGCCATATGAGGTTTGAACTTGTAAAAGTTCAATCTACTGAAGGGGATACATATATATAATATATCTCTATATCTATAGCTATATCTATCTATATATATATATATCTGTATCTATTTATATTTATCTATGCTACACCTAAAGAAATCCAAATCCCTCAGAGCTACACGCTCTAGGGACCTAAACCTTGTCACCATAATGAACAGGACACACTACAGGGATAGATTCCTGTCCCAGAGACTTCCTATACTCTGGAACAAGCTACCCATCTATGTCAAGCAAAGTTCTTCATTAGCACTCTTCAAGAAAATCTTGATGAGTGGATGGGAAATAGGAAATACCCCTTGGGGATCACTTCTGTGTCTCTGCTCGACAGTGGCACAGGAAAATAACTTTCTTGGGGGGGCGTAAGCCATGGAGCCTTGCTGGCTAGGCTTATGTAGGCCCTTGGGCTGATAGCCTAGTACCTACCTATGAACCTATATATATATATATATATATATATATATGTATACATATATATATATATATATATATATATATATATATATATGTGTATGTGTGTGTGTGTATATGTATATATATATATATATATATATATATATATATATATACATATATAGCTATATATATATATATATATATATATATATATATATATATATATATATATATATAGAGAGAGAGAGAGAGAGAGATAAAGAAATCTACGTACATACGTGTTTATATACATGTATAGATAGACGTACATACACACGTGTGTGTATATTTATATATATATATTATATATATATATATATAGCGATCTAGATATATATATATATATATATATATATATATATATATAGAGAGAGAGATAGCTATAGATAGAGATATAGAGATGTAGAGATATACGTACATACGTGTCTATAGACATATAGATATATGTACATAGACATGTGTGAGTGTATAAATATATATATATATATATATATATATATATATATATATATATATAGATATGCATACATGTGTGTGTATACATACACATACATAAGATTAGGGTTATCACACGAGTAATGATGCTTACCTTTTGAAAAACCCACTTTGAATATAATCAGTTTGCTTTCAGTGCAATTTACAATTTCTGTGTACAGTAGAAATTATATACCATTTCAACCAAATCATACAATGTACTCTCAATTCATGACGTAGACCTCGGTAGTGGCAAACAATTTATTCCAGTGAAATCAGATAGGTGCTTTTGTCTCTTGGGGTAATATACCAGAGACTTCATTAGATCCAACTCGGATCAAAAACACTCGCATTAAATAAGCCATTTAAGTTGCAATTAAAAACAACTGTAGAACTCTTAAAGCACCCTATGATTAAGTCCATAAAATCATACAACAATGCCCCTGTTAATTAAAAAATTGGTTATCTAAGTTGAGCTTTGATTTTTAGAAGTCATCCAGTCAATGCCAATTCATTGAATCCAGCCCAGCTAACTGCATTAAACTGTAAAATCCAATGCAATTCCACTTTCTGGACTTGGTGACCAAGCTCCACGCCTAATGTTATATCCCACCTTTTCAATAACAGAAAACATTGTGGTGCCCTGGATGTTCTAAGATGTGTCTGTATAAAGTGTTGGTAGTTTTATTTTTGTTAATTTCATATTGGTGTTCATACATCCTGTCTCTTTATGTTCAGTCTTCCCAACATAAAATTCTGAGCACTTCTTATATAGTGCTACATATACAATGCCTGTGGTGTTAAAATTGAATTTGCCCCTCGCCCTAAAAGAAAAACCATTGATGTCAAAAAATTCTCCTACATGTATATGTTTACAAAGAGGGTAGCAACCACATTTGCCCATAATCATTTGGTTGTCCATTCCTGTATCAATAGTGCATTCATAGGTTCATAGGAAGGTACTAGGCTATCGGCCCTGGGGCCTATACAAGCCCAGCCAAAAAGGTACCCTGGCTTTTGCCACCCAAGAAAATTATTTTCCTGTGCCACTGTCGAGCAGAGCCACAGAGATGATCCCTGGGGTTGAATTTCCTATTTCCCAATCAGCCATCAAGATTTTTCTTGAGTGCTAATGAGGAGCTTTGTTTGATATAGATAGGTAGTTTATTCCAGAGTATGGGAAGTCTCTGGGACACAAATCTATCCCTCCGGCCTGTTCTGTTTATTGTGGTGACCAGGTTTAGGTCCCTAGAGCATGTAGCTCGGAGGGATTGGGATTTCTTTAAGTGGAGCATGTCCAACAGCTCTGGGTTTGACACAGCTTTGTACGTTAGGCAGAGATCACCTCTGAGTAGGCGATGTGCAATGGAGTAAAGCTGGAGTTTTTTGAGATGGTCTACGTAGGGCATCTGTTTGAGGCCGGTAATCCTCTTTGTGAGGTATTTCTGTGGCCTTTCCAGTTGTTGTAGATGTCTTGTGAGGTACATAAAAGGGGCGTTTTACTCTATAATGGGTCTAATGAGTGATGAGTACAGGGGAACAATCACCTATGTTTTTCTGGATGAGAAACCTTTTGTGATGGTATGCCACATAGAAGGATTTCCTGACTACTGTGGGGATGTGATTATCAAAGGAGAGACTGCTGTCCACCTGTGTCCCAAGGTCTCTTATCACACTTTCAGTGTTAAGTATACTACTGCCTATGTTGTAGTTCATGGGTGCAGACTTTTTACCAAAGGGGATGACAATGCACTTTTTAGCATTGAGCTTGAGGCCATATCTTTGACACCAGGCATCTGTCTCAGTGAGGCCCTTTTGTAGGATGTCCACATCGTTAGGAGTTTCAATTATGGCTCCTAGTTTGCAGTCATCTGTGAACTTCCTTAGCCAAAGACCTTCTGTGTTAGCCTGTACTTCAGAGAAGTAGATAGCAAACAGGAGAGGACCCAGGACTGAACCCTGTGGTACTCCACTTGTCACTGGTCTGAAGTCGGATTTGGAGTCTGCTACTTTCACAGTGTGGGTTCTGTCAGTGAGCCAGTTGGCAACCCATCTTGTGACATAGGGATTTATACCTAGTTTAGTGAGTTTATCTATAATTCCAGAGTGGGGAATGGTGTCAAAAGCCTTGGCAAGATCTAGATAGGCTGTGTGAACCACCTTACCCTTGTCTACAGCTTTGGTGACTGCTTCAAAGAAGTCTGTCAGGTTTAGGAGACATGATCTGTCTTTTACAAACCCAAACTAGGTGGGATCCAGAGTTTGGAGATTACCAATGTCTTTGTTTATAAGTTCCATGATGATACGTTCCATGGCCTTGCAGACTAGGCTTGTCAGGCTAATGGGACGGTAGTTCCCGGGGTCCGTGGTGGCTCCCCCCTTGTGGAGTGGGATAACCGTTGCTGTGTGCCATTCAGGCACAGTGCCTGAGGTGAGGCTATGATTGAACATGGTACTTAGGTGGGGTGCCAGTTTGTTCTGTAGTTTGTGTAGAACGCAGCCTGGTATGTTGTCTGGTCCCATGGATGCTGTGTTCTTGGCTTTGGAGAGTGTGGTTTTTACCAGTGCAGCCGTGATTACAGGAACTTTGCATTCTTCCGGTATAGAGATAGGGTGAGAGGGGGGTAAAGTTAGCACTAGACCTATCTTCCAGGATGTTGGCAATATCAATTGGGTCTGTATATTTAGTGCCATTGTGCTGTAACTCAGAGCAGATCCGAGTGTTGCCATTTAGATTCTTGACATAGCTATAGAATGCTTTGTGGTTGTCTTTTTAGAATCAGTGGCAATTTTGTTTTTGTAACTAGCTTTGGAGGATTTTATCAGGGATCGCAGCTTTTTACTGAGGCTGACCAGGGTGCTCCCCCACTTGTGGGATTTTACTCTCTTTTGCAAGAGTTTCTTCCTTCTGTTGTACAGTTTGTTTATGGCAGGGGACCACCAGATTGGCTTCCTTTTTTTGGAGGATAGCGTCTTGGTTCTGTTTGGGATAGTATGATCCATGCACTCATGTAAGTGCTTATAAAGTGCAATTGTGTAGGATTCAGTAGTCATAACTGTATTGTCCATCTGCATGGGTGTCATGAAGTTAGTCACTTCTGTCTTAAGAAGCATGAAGTTGGCTTTGGAGAATTTTTTTACCATGATTTCCTTAATGGGGGGTGGAGGCAGGATGTGGATATCTAGGGTAATTAGCTTATGGTCGGATCGGACCAATGAGGTGTTGACTTCAGGTGTGGAACACCGGTCACTCATATTGGTAATGACTAGATCTGGGATATTGTTGCCCCTAGTGGGGGTGTGGATAAGTTGATCCAGGGCATTGGAGTTTATGAATTCCAGAAAGCGTTGAGCGAAGGAGTTGGTACATGAGTAGTTTTCCCAGTTAATGGTGGGGTAGTTGAAATCGCCCATTATTAGGGTGTTTGGTTGAACCCTAATATTTTCCAGTACATCAAGAAAAGAGGAGTGGGAATCCTGGGGCATGGTGGGTGATCTGTAGCAAGCTACAATTTGGATTGCAGTTTTGCCCAGAATTAGTTGCACTTTGATGACCTCGGCTGCATTATGCTGAGCAACTAGCCTGGAGGTGTGGATATCCTTAATGAATATAGACCCACCTCCGCCTTTGGTGTTCCGGTCCAGGTTACATGGCTGAAAAGTGTGGTATGAGTTATAGCCTGGTAATGCAGGGGTACTCTCTGGAGCCTTGAACCAGGTCTCAGTCACTGCACCGATATCGATGTTCTCTATTTTAAGGAGTGCCTCGAGTGAGTACATTTTGAGATTTAGACTTCTAGCATTGAGTAGCATCACCCTCCATTTTTGCTTGCCTGTTCCTGTTACAGTGGTGAATTAAATTCTTGAAATTAGGTCCTTTTTTATATATAAAATTGGGTTTGTCCCGTATTTTTTTCTTCACTGTATGATCATTGTTTAAAATGACCTAATTTTTAAAAATAATCTTAACCAAAAGACTATCACTATTAGAAGTAGTAATAAAGAACTCTGTAAAATTTTAGTTACTATTCCATTCTAATAAACGAAAACTCCACCAAAATGTGCGATAAAGACCAGAAGCTGGATTAGTTGTAAAAACATTTATTTTAAGCTTTCGTCCATAAAAGACTTCCTCAGAACAACTTACAATAAATCAAAACTTTATTTTATACCATTTCACATCAGTTAGAAATAAACCAATGACGTCAATTACTAATAAATCAATTAAACTGATCTTAAAAATAAAAAAAAACATAAATATTAAAGCATTCCATGAACAGTGTGTAGTCGATATATTTGAACAAAAATATATATAAGTGTGTAAATCTATATACTACTAGATTAATTCACTTTCAACCTGCTGCTGTTCAAAAAACATACAAGGTTAATTGCCTCATTTAAACCTGGAGGCTTGTCTGCTTTTAGTCTCCACTGCAAAGTGTTTCCTTCTGCTTTACAAGTCCCCTGTAATTTCCCCCTCTTGGGTCTTTTGGAACTTGTTCAAGAACTGAAAATAAAAGCTTTCTGCTTTCTTTACAAGCTAAACTGTGGTTAAAGCATTGCTATAATCCTTGACCTTTATAGAATATAATCCTTGACCTTTATAGAATACAAGTGTTCCTTAATGTTTTTCCAAACTTCTGGTAGACCTGCCTACATAAAAACTTTCACAGTAGGAAGAAACCAATATATACAATACATTGTTTCGCAAGTAAAAATACCAGAAACTGATATAGTTTTATCCAAATGCTTCAAACTTACAAAAGGGACCCTCCAAAACATAACTACAAGCAGAACAAACACCACATTTGTACATTCCTTTAGTCTTATTGGAAAATAACTTCAACGGTGTAACCTTATTTTGTAAAAATATTTTCATTTTTCCTATTTTTATAAGTGACCCTTGGAGATCCCCTTGAATTCTAACAAGATCTGAATTACCCTGAACCAGTTTCTCTTGATAATAGAGGAAATACTGCAACTGTCTAGATTAATATGTAAACAAGCAATTCTATGATCAATAGATTTAGCAAAGCCTTCATCTTTTTGTAATAAGTACCCTTCGCAGGTCCTCTCAACTTTTGTAGTGCCAAAAAAAAACAAAAACAAAGTGGCAGTATGATCAGGGCTGGATTAATCAGGCTTAGAATCGCTCCCTGTGGGTCATGACATTACCTTTAACCAAACCCTTTTTACTAGCAGGGGCATTACAATAGATGTTGATATTATTGGCAAGTTTGTTTTAACCCAAACTGTTTTGTCATTCCTTTTTTCTTAAAGGAAACCAGTTCTTTCCCTTCTAACTATGATTAATAATTTCTAATGATAGTGTACAAAAATAACCTTTACCAATAAGCACTAACACCAATATGTCCCATGTAGTACAACATAATTTTTTGGTAACCATTTGAACTGTCAGGACCTGCTAGAGCTAGTCCTGAAACATGGAGACTGAATGGCTGAAAGAACAGACTTACATACACCAAGTCAGAGATGCCATTTCTCAAAATATTCCCTTTTCTGTGTGGTATAGTGATCTCTGAATTGGTATATACAAGTTTGGGGGGTATGCAGGGTGGGCCTGATCCTGTAAAAAGTTTAAAAGAGAATGATTTTTTTCCCAGATTCGCTGCTCTTCTGTATTTTTGACGCCCCCCCTCCCTACTTGTTGGCATTCTGCATTTTGAGTGCTGACATTTCAATAGAGAGCCTAATTTGTTTTTGGGGGGGGGGTATGGAAGTAAATGTCATTGTGTTTTTTTTTATTTTTAGTTTTAGGAAGTTATGATTTGTTTGAGGTGCTAGGGGTTAACACATTGTTGGATGGCCAGGGATTACTCTTCAGATTGCTACAAACTTGACATTTAGGTTTTACTCTGTGTTTAACTACATTTTGCTTTTGGCTATTACAGGGCCATTTGCATGTTCTTGCAGGAAGCTTTGGACAGCTGTGGACTGCAGACGCATCTGCAATGTGTCCATATCAGTCTGATGTGCATTCATGTTACTTTGGCTGGTTGTTCATGATTGTCAAAAAGCTAAAATTTACCAGTACAACTCTGGACACATTTGCACACTGATATGATTCATACAGATGCATGTAAATAAGCCTAATTTGCATATAGCACATTAAATGGCCCTGAATTTTGCCAGTAAGTTGAGCATTGCTATATTAATTTGCCAATAGCTCAGATGTGGCAAATGCATTTGGATACTACAGTAAAGAAATATTTTTAAAAATATAATTTAATAATAAACGCTTAAATATTACTTCATTATTGAATTAAGCAATGCTGATGGACAGGTTGACAGACGAGATCAGACAGGAGTCCCTGTGGACTAGGATGTTTGCAGATGACATTGTGATCTGTAGTGAGAGTAGGGAACAGGTGGAGGAGACCCTAGAGAGATGGAGATATGCTCTAGAGAGAAGCGGAATGAAGGTCTGCAGGACTAAGACAGAATGTATGTGTGTGAATGAGAGGGAGGGTAGAGGAATGGTGTGAGGATGCAAGGAGTAGAGGTGGCGAAGGTGGATGAGTTTAAATACTTGGGGTCAATAGTTCAGAGTAACGGTGAGTGTGGAAGAGAGGTGAAGAAGAGAGTACAGGCAGGATGGAGTGGGTGGAGAAGTGTGTCAGGAGTGATTTGTGACAGACGAGTACCTGTAAGAGTGAAAGGGAAGGTCTACAAGAGGGTAGTGAGACCAGCTATGTTATATGGGTTGGAGACAGTGGCATTGACAAAAAGGCAGGAGTTTGAGCTGGATGTGGCAGAATTAAAGATGTTAAGATTTGCACTGGGTGTGGCGAGGGTGGACAGGATTAGGAATAAGTATATTAGAGGGTCAGCCCAGGTTGGAAGGTTTGGAGACAAAACCAGAGAGGCACGATTACGTTGGTTTGGACATGTGCTGAGGAGGGATGCTGAGTATATTGGGAAAAAGATGCTAAGGGTGAAGCTACCAGGTAACAGGAAAAGAGGAAGGCCTAAGATAAGGTTTATGGATGTGGTGAGAGAGGACATTCAGGTGGTTGGTGTGACAGAGCAAGATGCAGAGGACAGGAAGAAATAGAAACAGGTGATCTGCTGTGGCAACCCCTAATGGGAACAGCCGAAAGAAGATGATGATTGAATTAAGCGTCATTTGTAATTAACTTAAATGTATGATGTGTATGTTTTGACACAGTTATGTATAATTATCTAGCCAAAAACACAATCCAAAAAAGTTCTGGAAATCTGTTTCCTCCCTACTCAATCCTGGAACCTCACAGAACCAATCACCTTATCCTGACAAAAACCCACAACAAATTGCTAATACATTTAACTCTCACTTTATCAATAACATCCTAAATCAACTGAAAGACCTCTCTCCAAAAACTAACCCTAACTATCTATCAACCAATTCAAATCTTACTCTGGATAACCTCAACTCTCTCTCTCTTCACCCAGCAGCAAAACATCTACCTCTGCCCCCTCTACTATTTTCTCTATGCAACCAGTATCCATCTCTGTAGTACTCAAACTTCTCAACAAACTAAAACCCTGTTCCCTATCTACAGACAATCTACCATCCAAATATCTAAAACTTGCAGTCAAAGCTATAGCACACTCTGTTAGTATACTCAATCACTCTATCTCAGTCATATGTCCCCCAACTCTGGAAAGAATCCACTATTACTCCACTACTCAAATTTTAGAAAAATGCATACGTACCCAAATTCTAAAACATCTATCTGTTAATAGCCTCCTTGTACTTGCCCATCATGGCTTTTGCCACATACACAGCACAACTCCAGACTTACTCTCTTTTACTGATACTGTGAGTAAAGCCCTGGATGCTGGCCTACTTACCCCCATTGTCTTATTAGACCTATCAAAGGCTTTTAACACAGGGTCACAGTCTAAACTCTTGCAACAATTACAAAAACTAGGTTGTTCCACAAATTCCTTAACATGGTTCTCTAGCTACCTAAATAACAGAAAACGATCTGTTAGGTGGCAAAATAAACAATCTGAATACCTGTACAATAATTACAGGAGTTCCCCAAGGGTCTATTCTGGGGTCACTGCATTTCAAAATATAATCTTCACAAAGCATCCCAACAAAGCACACTCATCCAGTAAGCTGATGATTCAACTATCATCATCTCTTCCATCGATCTCGCCAGTCTCCAAAAGATTACTCAAAATGCCTTTACATCTGTTGAGACCTGGCTAAATGATGGACAACTATTACTTAATCCCAAAAACCCAAGCTGCTGCTTTTCTCAACAAAACCTCCAATTTCATATTTCAAAATTTTATCACAAAACACAGAAATTGAACTAGTGAAGACAGCAAAATTATTAGGCATAACTATTGATGACAAACTCACCTTCGAGGAGCATATTCTCAATACAATAAAAAAAAACTTACTTCAAGCTTGGGAAACTCTATCTTCACAAACTTTATATGGACAAGCCAACTAATTTAAAACTTGATAGCACTCTGCTTATCCCTTCCTTCTTCTATGGAAGTCCCATCTTTATTAATATTCACACGTCCCTCTCCAAAAAAACTGCAATCTTGCTATTATAAAATAGAAAAATTTGTCTGCCTCTGAGATGTCTAACCACTCACACCACTGTCAAGCCTTCTCTCTGAATTCCTTCACTACCTCCAGTACATCCAATTAACTCATGCTCATAAACTAATATTCAAACCTAACAGTTGACCAGCACTCCGGTCTGTCCTATAATCATATATTCTAACCTGTAACCTATGGTCTTCTAACAAGCACAAATTAAGTATAACCAAACCCAACAAAAGAGCAAGGTCACAGCTTATATTCGCACAGCATTGCTAAATTTTGCAATGCTCTGCCTTCCAACATCACTGAACTAGATACTTTAAAATCTTTTAAAACTGCACTGAAAGGCCACTATCTCAAAAATCCTATATGCTACTGTGTAATTATGTCTAAACCACCATAAGCATTAAATCTCTATCCTCTTTTTCCATTGTACAACTCTTCTGTACTTCAGTCTACTCATAGCCAGTTACCACTAATTAAAAAAATATATATTTTTAAATCTATATTTGTTTCACTATTTTGTTGACAGTATTTTACTGTTGGTGTATTGAACTTGCATTTGTTTTTGTATTATTGTAGTAACCAAGTAGCTGCTATTTTTGTAAACACCCATGTTCATTGACTTTATTATCTTTAAAAACTTTTGTATTAAAATGTTTGTGGAGCTTTTCTCCCCGGACCTATAGTGAAAATGGATCATTTGACCCAGTGGATTTTCCTTGTCAACAAATGTCAATAAATAGCAAATTTGTGTCATTCTGAAGTTGGATTTCATAACCACAGCAGTGGAAATTATTGCTGTTGACAGAAAATGATAATTATTATTGTATAATTTACTGATTGTGCATACATGAGTATAAATGCAGTAGTTTCCTACTGAAGTTCTACAGCACTAAAGATATCAACAGGCATGTGTGATGAATTTGATATTTTTTGGGATGACAGTAAGGAATAAATGATGGCAGTATTATCAGTACATGACAAGGGCAGAGGGTAGGGCAAGGATGCTTTTGTGAAAAATGTGATTGCATTCATGACCTGAATGAACTGTATGTAACATTGCAGTTTTACTTAGCTATATTGAGATGTATGTATGTATGTAATTATATGGTTTGTGTCGAGTAACATTTTTCTTTAATGGGGGTGGAAAGAAGACTTTGCAAATGTTTTGTACTGTAAAAGCTGATTACATTCAAATATTATTGTCACACTTTGACTGGCCCTTTTTGGAAATGTAATACTAATGGAAAATTAAAGGTTAAAGCAGAGAAAGGATAACTTAACTTGAGGAAAATCATGCTTACATATGGCAAACTTCTTTTTGGTAAAGGGTGCCTGGACAGTCTTTGAGGAACAAGGCCTAGAGTCAAGTTGTTGTCTCTTTCGGCTTTTCCTGGTTAGGGGTCGCCACAGCGGAACTCCGGTCCGCTAATGATTGGCAGTTGATTTTTACGTGTTGAGTTGCCAGCCCTGACGCACAACCTTCAACGAAGGTACGCCCATTCATGCATGTCTCCACGCAGAAGATGCTCTTTAGCATCTTACTGTGAGGCGACAACGCTACCGCAGCACCACCACAGCGGTCAAGGTAATGCACTGGGTGGCAGAAGCAGAAATGAGCAAAGGATATGGCAGCACCTATTAGAAGCAAGGCCAGACAGAATGCAATTTCCTGTACCCCTATGGGGGGCTCCCAATTTTATTCATTTAACCCCAGATGAGGAATACCTTCTATCCATCCTTGGGGATGACTATGATGCACAATATGGTTGAACAGGAATAATTAGAGGTAGCATGGACACTGAGCTTGTTTCATCATTGTCTACAGTAGCAGCAACACTCATCTGCTCACGAAGGTTGATTTAAAATCAGCAGAGTACATTTTATATGGAGAGAATTGAATGCTGATGAGAAACAGCAAAGAATAGAAATGAAGGCAATGTGCATGTTAAGTATTCCATTCACCTTGCTATAATCATACTTAGCCTGTGCTATTGCATTAATATTTTCAAATGATTTTTTTTTTACATGGCAGCATCAGAAACAGTTCAACTATACCAATAAATCTGAATATCAGCAGAATGTGTGCTAACAGTTGTATTTAGGAGGCAACCTGAGGAAAGTGGCAGGCAGTTCCTCATTTAATGGCAGGATCTCTCACCCACAAAACGTTAGTAACTCTGCAGAAATTGACAGTGCAACACAAGTCATGCACAAGCTGATATGACATTCAGGGTTGTACAGGAGCAACAGCCCTGCGCCACTACACCAGTACCTCCAAACTCAATGGAAAACCTTGAGGATGATAGCAGGCAAGAGAGTTCACAGTGACACCTTTACAAAGGGGAGCCAGGCATAAGAATTCTTAGTTACCCCAGGAAACATTTAAAGCATTGGCTGCCCAGCAGTAAATATATCATGACATTGTTAGGGCTCAGAGCATTGCCCCAGAAAGTGATCTGGAAATGGTCAGAGTTCTCCAGGGTATGTGTAATTTCCAGCACTACATTGAAATAGTACAGATCAGGGATAATGCCATGATTACACTGATGTTCAGTATGGTGGCACAACAAGCATCAGTAGCTGCCTCCATTCATACACTAGTTAGGAAATACCAGAGTCAAGCTTGTAAGGGGGAGAGGATTGTGCACTATCTGGACATATGGGGGGAGATCAAATGATAATACCATTGCTTCTTAGGACAATAATGTCAGTAGTCAAAGTGAACAACCACAATGCATTTTACACACGCCATGTCAGTGTTCATCTACACCTAGCTGAAGCTCACATCAATAGGAGATGTCTGACTCATTTGATCTTGAACTACTTTGAATCAGCTTTAAAGATACAGCTGTCTATTTAACTGGATTTGTTAAGTTTGCAAATGTATGCATTTCATCCCCATGAAACTAGTATTTACACCATCAGTGAAAGATGCACAAAAAGCAATGCTACACAGATTACCATCCCTACAATGTGGCAGGTACCTAAAATGTCAAGAGAGTAATGCACAAACATTTTCTGGAGAAATGTATCATAAAAGCAAATGACACAATAGAGTATCCTGCATTGTAAACTTACACTGCTGCCACTACACTCCCTGCACTACACAAACGAAGTTTTTGAAGACAGAATTTGTCTGACAGCATATAATTAGATGCTCAGTACAACAGAGTACTTAAACAAGAAATGGCATACTATAAGAAAGCAGAACTCATTTTCCTTACATTTGCAATGCATGAGCGCAGGAAGTATTTCACTTCTGAAAACAGTTATTACTTTATTAAATTAAAGCACAAGTTATTCATGAAAACAGACAAAAATTTGAATTATTTTCTATATGATGCCATTCAACTGAACAGGAGTCGAGCACTCTGGCATGATAATATGAGTATTATTTTCTAACAGATAAATATTTTAAGATGAGTGTGTCAGATCAACAGTGACAACAGACCATGCACCACACAGCATAGGCCACAGATATCCCTGCATACATCAATGATACTGTTTTAACAATAAATGAAACACTAACCTTAGTGTTATGGCCCATAGTTGTGAACTAGATTCCACCTCTTTACCTACACAGCTGCATACCATTTATAAGCCTGTTGCATAGTTTCCCTTACTACTGCTGCTGGCTGGTCGTCATTAGCTGTAGTGGGAGTGGGACTGGAAGACGTAGTGACAGCATGGGTCACTTCATTAGCAGACTGGTGCACGATCATGTTATGAAGAATGCAAAATGCAGTAAACATTCTGTACACATTAGCTGGGTCAAACTGAGGGGCAACCATAGGTTCGTCCAAGCACCTGAAATGGCTTTTCAGGAGACCAATGACCCTCTCGATGATATGGGTCTGGCACTGGGATGTGTTGCGTCTCCTCTACAACTCCACTTGGATTTCTCACTGATGTTATGAGCACCATGTCTCCAGTGAATATCCAGCATCACCTGAGAAAAAAAAGTAGAGCAAAAAGTGAGGGGGGGGGGGGGTGAAACAAAAAAAAAATAGTCTTCAGCAATACAGTTTAACATGAATAACTACTTACAATATATAAAAATAATTTTCTGCTTACTAACAAGATGACCACTGGGCATCCTACCATCCAGGAGGAGGCAGTAGAGGGAGCTAGTGTGCCAGATTTGGGAATCGTGTACTGCCAGGCTACTCAAAAGTGACATTGATGATGCACCCTCCTGCTTGACACAGTACCTGGCAAATGATGGAATGGTAGCTCTTTCACTGTGGTACTGCTCCCCCTGTGGACCAGGAGGAGACCTGATTGCAACAGAGGTTCATAGGTTGGTACTAGTCTCCCCCCTCACTTGCAGTCTATTGTACTGAGTACCTCAGGGAAATGTGCTACTCCATAAAAGGCATGGTATAGTCCTGGTTTGTTTCTGAGGTGACACACTGAGAAATAGATGTAGTGATCCATATGTGCCAAGAGTATGTTCAAGTAATGCTGCAGTATCTTCAAGGCAGAAGCCTGTGAGATCCCCAAACATATCCACAGTCTGTCTCTGAAAGTCCCCATAGCAAGTGCAGTGAGGAGCTATATACATACCTTGGTGTCCACAGGGAAATGAAGTTTACATGTTTCAGTGCTCCTATGGGGTTAAACATACCCACTAAGACCCTTATAATGTCTTTCTCTGCTCTAAACCTATCAAGTATTCCTGATCATCAAAGTTATAAAAGTAATTCTTTGTCTATAGTCCACCTTTTTGGGTGGGCTACTGCCACCGGGCACAAGCGATTCTGGCCCAAACAAGACAAGCAAGTCAGACCTGGAAATAATGCTAGCAGTAAGTGATAACATTTTTGCTGACTGCAGCTCAGATGGATTTGGCAAGGCTTCTCTTTATACAGTGCATCTGTGACCGGCGAGGAAAAGCGGGAAAATTTGACTATGAATTGCAAATGGTGTAAAAGATTCTTCATTAGCATACAAAGATTTACATTGCTACTTATTTACATCTCATTATTGTACATTTGCATAACCACATTCAAGGTAATCTTGCAGTGGTGTAAATGGCCTCTGAATCACAGCTCACCTGTGCTGTTCCATGAAAATCATGGGTAGCCTTGGTTCATTTGCGTAACTATGAATACCAACCCATAGTTAGTGGCATGTACTAACTAATCTGAGTTTAGTATTTTGGTGCATTTTATACTTTAAATGTTTATAGGGATGCAATCAAATATAATAAGTGCAGTGGTTATATTTGTGTCACTGGCAGAAAATACCATTTTGTGTACTTTATTAAATGTGGCATAGATGCATTTGCCAAATTAACTGCATTTGACTAAAAAGTTACTGTAGCATCTGAGAAACTAAATTTTGCCTACTCAGACAGATGGTTAAAAAATATTTTTTTTCATAAAATTTATACTTCTGGACGATAAACTAGTAAGTTATGTAAAGTAAATATCAATAATATGTTACTAGAAATATTGTGTTAAACATCTGACATTTAGTTTACAATTCTACAAGCAAGCCAAAGCTGAGTTGTTCCATTTGATTTAATCATTGATTTTTTTTAAACATAATATTTCTTCACTATTGTAACAAAACATTGATCAGTATACACATTTGAGGTTCTTGCAACTTCGCCGAACATGAAAACACCAAGTGCGATTTCACTGAGTAGAGGTATTCAGAGCAGCACTTGGCTAAAATCAGTAACTGAAATACACTATTTTGGGGTATGAGACTTCAGTCCCCTCCACACATCATTATAGGAGTAGATGCCCCCTCCTAGCATCTTACTCTTCATTATATAGATATAGTTGAATGTATGTGCATCATGGGGAAATGGGCTACTCTTCCAATGGGTGAGTTTGAGGAGATGTGGGTTAGCTGAGTTGGGTTTGGCAAAGTATACTTTATCCAATTTTTATTTGTAAAACTGGCACTGTCCTACAGCAGTAATACATGCCAGGTCACTAGCAATGCATTCATCAGTGAAGCTAAATTTGTCACAGTACCAGTAGCATTGCTAGTGTGGGGTTAGAAGGGCAACTGTCCCAGGTGCAGTGTGTTGGGGGTGTGTGACTAGCCAATCCCAATCTTTCATTAATGCAATACTGGGTTTTAAAAGTCAAATCTGAGCACTATAGCACTCCATGTGTCTAAACTATAGCAACTGCTTGCTACATTGTAGCAAAAAAAAAAACTTTAACTAAATCCTAAGTGCTGTAGTACACCATACAGACAATATAAATTGTAGCAACTATTTGCTACATTTGTAGGAAGCTGTTTACTACAGTTTATAAAGGAGATTTTTTTTTAGACAGGGTATAAAGTGTAACAATTTGTAGCAAACACCTTGCTACAGTTTAAAAGAAGTTATGTTGAGGGAGGGTTGTGGACAGAGCACAGAAATGGAACCTGAATGGCTAGGGCAGGAGGGAGGGGGAATGCATCATACATTTGGCAACCTAACTGACGTGCAAGTAAAAGGAACAACCATTTTTTTTTGTTTGGGAGGGGCTTGATCTAACTGTAGTAAGCTGCTTACTTACAATGTATTGATAGACTTATTACAGTGAAGTGCTTTTTTATATTTATTTATTTTTTGTTCTCCACTTTGAGTGGAGGGGGTGGGGTGCAGGTTCACAAAACAGCCCAGAGCACTGGTTGAAGCCGATACACTTTTGCACAAAAATAACACTTGCAAGTGTTTCATCATATTTGTTTCACATTTCAAAACCGCTTTGAACCTTCATTCTCCATTCCACAAGTTTCTTTCATCTCTAACTTTCACAATATTATCGACAGTTTCACACAAGCCTGCATGCATTTTTAAGTCATATTTCAGTTCATTAGTTCTAGACTGCAAAGCACCATTAATATTTAAGTTACTACCAGAAAGCCAATAATTGTTTCATGGATAAATGTCATTTTTGTTATAAAGTTTCATTGTCCGTTTTAAATGTTAAGTCACAAACCGCCTCTGTCCTAGTATGTATGAAAGACCAAATTTATTGAGCAGTAAAACCCAGAGTTCTTAGTGTCATTTTTGTTCTCACAGTTGGTCTTTTCTTTTTAAAAGCAACTTTAGTTTGTTGCTCTCTCTTCGCCTGCTGCCACTGCCACATATGTTTTCGTTTATGTGTTACCTGCTGCCACAAAACCAGACACCTTCTCAGTTTGCTGTTGCTTTCCTTTTACTTCGACACTGCTGCACAAGTTTTACTTCTGCATTCTCTGTTGCCACATCACCTGGGTCTTCTTCCATATTTCTATACTTGGCACTTCCGAAAAAATTATCTGCCATCTCATCCCATGACACAGCAGAACTCACCTGGATCACCCTGCTCAATTATTTTTAGCAGCTTGTAATCTTTATCCCCCCCTTGACTCCAGTTCTGTTCTCTGCACCACTTAAGCAGGCTCGCTCACTTCCTACTCCATTGAGACAGCTAAACACTGCTCATTTGTAACATCCATCAAACAGGAATATTTGTTTATATTCTGAAGCTTCATACTGAACACATTTTTCTCCAAATTCTCATTTTCCACCGCCAAACTCGCCATAGTTTCTGTCTTCCGCCATGCTGCTGGTTCCCTTAGGATTTTTCCTTGCTGCAGTAGGAGCCCTCCAGTGCCATCTAGCAGCTCAAACAAGTAGCAAAAGTTTCCTGATGCCTTGGTAAAATTTCCCCTAATAGTATAAGTACTGCCATGGGTCTCCCCTGAAGAGAGGCCACTAGCCTAGTGGGACTAGTCCAGTCAACAGAGGATAAATAAAATGATTACTTTGATGATAAATAAGAGAAAATGTTAGAGTTAGAAATGTGATGAATACCATTTGTAGAACTTCACTTTATTTTATTCGGTCTTTGCCTCCACCGTCTGTTGACCTCCTCCACAGCTAATTGTCCTATTGCTTTCCCATCACTGCAGTATGGGGTGATAGTAAGCAGACATCTTTCAGACAACCATCAGGTGGGGTTAAGTTTTCCCCTGACCTTTAATACATGCAACTAGGCAAGACATAGGGGAAAGGTACACAGTGGGATGAAAGCCTAGTGTGCCCCTTCACTTCTGCAAGGGGTGTTGCTCCTATACATCCCTGCTTCACCCAAGGAGGCACAAACAGTGAATTTACTGGTCTCGCCAACATGTGGCACTGCACAATGCATCTGTGAGAGTGCACAACCCTGCCCTTCACTCTGGCACTGATGAGCAGACCACGCCCCTCTACTACTACCCTTCTCTGTCTGGCTCCTCCAGTTGCATGGCTACTAGTCACCTCTGCTCACCTGACATGCAGTCAAGAATCCATCTCTTACAACATGGAGTGAGGCTAGAACTTCAGTTTATTGAAACAATTTGGCTGAAGCTCATTAAAAAAAAAAAAAAACTTGCAAGTGTCAAGTCCCTCAATTCTTGTATGATTATGCAGTTGCTATGAAAGAAACAGTCTTGGTATTACTAATTCACACACACAGCTAAATTTAACCAAATTCTTTCACCAAAACAACATGAAAGCCTAAAGAAAATGCCATCACCACCTTAATGTCAAACCTTTACAAAACAACAGTTTGGCTCTGTTTAACTTCATTAATTTTTTGTTTAACATACATTAAACTGGTAAATAAACAAGTTCCATAGACCATTTGCATCCATGACCTGGACAACAAGGGCAAATATATGGCAGTCAGTCGACCGGCATTTGTTTGGAAGATGGGAAGAAACTGAAGTACCCTAAGATTACCTTTGTACACAGTTTAAACTTCATACAAACCAACTGGATAAACAACCGCAAAAAGCAGACTGATAAAATCCAAATAAGTTCCAGGCAGGTAGACCGGACTCCAGATATGACTTTAAACTATTTGGATTTTGTTAAACTTCATACAGACAGTAACCAGAATTCGGCGATGGACCTCTGAATCTGTCAGGCAGACATATTTCAGCTTTTTTCTTTGAAAATACTTGTTCTCTTTTGTGACAATTTACTACTAAGTTTGCAGCTGAAGGTCATGATGTAATACTTGAGTATTTTAGTTGATCATAATAGGCCCACTGTGACCTTATAAAATAACTTATAACAGCAAAACAAAATAATGTCTAAAGCTCTTTAAAATGCTATATAATTAATTCTCAAACACTTTATAATACTGTATAGAAATACTGATGCTGTATAATACTGTATTTTATCTGTTAATTCAACATCTCTCCATTATGACTGAGTTGCATCCAATGCTTATTGAAACCTCATGTTCAGTCAATGCCATATTACAAGTATTGCTGTTATGTTTAGGCCACCTTGTATTGCTGTACATCTGTGCCAGCTCTGGAGGCATACAGGGATAAAGCCCTACCTACAACTCAGGTAAGCTGAGCTCTATTAATAGCATAGGCATGTTGTGGATCTGGCAGGGAAGGACGCGTGTACACATCTTGGTGGGGGGGGGGGTAGGGAGGAGTAGGACATATACTGCCGCAATTCTGTCTGAGTGTGGAGAAAGAAAAACATCTGCCCTGGGGACTGACTTTTGGTTTGCAAAGCCATTTACTAGAGGTAGTTTTTATAAAGAGTATGCAAGAGAATGCACGGACAATATGAAGGCATTATAAAAATTCACAGAGACTCTGTTAGCTCCTCCCTGCACTCAGAGGTAGGGTTGCAGACAATATGGAAAATGTCCTCAGCTGGAATGCCAGCTAGTACACAAAACCACCCTAATTGCTGCTATTTGCATAAACCTAGGATAAGTTACCCTTGTTAATGTAGTGGATAACCCCCCCCCCCAATACAAGGGGTAAATGGTAACATGTTCAGTGTGGATGTTTGATGATTAGCAGGAACAGATGGAAAAGTTGTCTAGAAATTATACATTAAATAAAATTAGTATTCCAACATAAGTATTTACACAATATCAAAAGTACTTGTAATGTCAATAATGTTGTCAGTAGTACACATGCTGCATCAAACACACACAATTCAAAGCAGACATATAGACCCACACATGCTGAGGCACCTGCATGTAACCTTCCTAAACTCCAAAGAGCTTTTAGATGAAGTACATATAAATACCCTCAGCAGCCCCAAATGCACTCCTTCAAAAGAATACCCATATCAACACAAATTTAGTCTCATCTCATGGAACCTCTACTTCTAAACCCATAAGGCAGCCACTACACAATCCAAGATTCTGGTCATAGTGGACTCCATTGTGAGACACACTGATGTCCCTCTCACTAGGCTGGCTGAGGTGAAAGTCGTGGTCAGTGGCTTATCAGAGGCTAGGGTCCATCACATTATGCATGCACTCAGGTCATTGGACTAGTACCAATGTGACTTATAGTACATGCAGGTGTAAATGACCTGAGATGAACATCCCTAGAGTATATGAAGAGAGACATAATAGAGCTCTCAGAATGTGTGTCCCAGGTTGGTATGAGCCTAGCATTGAGCATTTTATCTTCTCCACGGATGATGCCACAAAAAGAACAAAAGATGAATGACTTTAATAATTGACTTAGTTTTTGGTGCCATTCTAAGGGGGTGCAATATTTGCCAGCATGAAAGGAGATGGTCAACAAATCATACTGCTTTGCCAGAGATGGTCTGCATCTCTCTCTTCTAAGCTTTTGAATACTAGCTAAAACACTATCTTCCCTCATAGTGCCTTTTTAGGCAATGCCAAACTGAAAGTACATCTGACCTAGCAAATCAAAACCAAGAAAATCTAAAGATATTACTGCTCAGTGCTAGGAGACCTAAAAAAAAACTCTAATCCCTAGAAGCTCTCTTCACCCTAGAGAATGCAAATGTCTGTGTGGTCACTGAGACATAGTTTAAAGCCATGGAGAGCACACTGACAGTGCAAGGTTATAATGCCTTCCACACATTTATACCAACTACTACACAGACAGGGACTAAACGTGGAAGTGTCTCAATTTAAATAAATAAATAAATATACCTCAAGGGTAGTCAAGCAGCACAATGCACTTCAGCTATTCCATGTTCAAACATAGACAAAATCCAGTATCACTTCCTTGCCAGCTATAGTTTCCCATTTGTGACCCAGAAAACCCATACCCTGTATTTAAACTTATTTGAAGCACTCCCCATCCAATGCAATATCATATTAATGGGTGACATCAATTACCCCACTGTTATCTGGGAATCCTATATGACACAAAACATACAAGCACACAGATTCCTGGATTTTGTAAACAAACTTCCCTGGACCAGATTGCCAATACACCAACCAGGTGTGCTACCATGATGGATCTGGTCCTCACTAATATGAGACAGTGTTGCATACCCCCTAGTGTAATCACTTCTCTGGTAAGGTCAGACCACAACATGGTCTCCTTTGAAGTAAAAAAAAAAAAAAAAAAAAAAAAAAAAACTTGGACCCCCAGCTAACCCTGGAATATTCAGGAACTACTCTAAGGCTAAGTTCCTGCTGTTAAGCGCTAACCTGGCAAAATCTGAAGCCTCTGTAAACCCTGAAAACACTGCTGCCTGTGCAGAACTGTTTACAGAAACCCTATATCAGCATGTTAATAGCTACATAGAGACATATGTACTCACCAGGAAACAGTACAGAACTAACTCGAAAAACAAGCCACTTTGGTGAAATCAGAAAATCAATAAGCTGTATAACAGAAGGAAGAAAACCATGGCAAAAATTAGGAGATGCAGCACCCAGCAAGAAAAAAAGCACTCTGATCAAACTAAACAAACAACTCAGAGGATGAATACAGTCTACCACAGCCAAATTTGAGGTAAACTTGGTATCCCAGGCTAAGGACAACCACAAGGCATTCTTTTGCTACTGTATGTCCACAACCTCAAAGGCCATACATAATTATGTGCAGAGCTCACTGTAAATGGATCCTCCTATACTGAACCCGAAGATATAGCAAACCTACTTGCTCACAAATTTAGCTCTAACTTTACTTCTCTCTCCCTCTACTTTCCCTCAGGAAATGCCATCAAATATAACTTCCCCTCATCACTGGGAACAGTTTCTTAATGCTCTTTCTAAGGCCAGGAACACTGCATAACTGGGCAAGATAATATCCCAGGATGCCTTATAAATAACATGAAACATGTCTAATCAGGTCATGTGGAATTGCTATTTAACTGTAGCCTCCAAACAGGCTTCGTGCCTCATGAATGGATAACAGCAACAGTCATCCCTCTGCATAAAGGTGGGCCATTTAGAGACCCTGGAAACTACAGACCCATAAATTCCAATAGTTTTTATGCAAAGCCATGGAAAGAATGATCATGGAAATGATAATTAAGGATATAATAAACTTCCAAGCACTGGACCCAACCCAGTTTGGTTTCCAGGACAGGGCATACCTAGCCAACCTGGTTGAACTCCTTTGAGAAGGTCACCAAAGCAGTGGATGAGGGAAAAATGGTTTACACTATCTACCTTGACATGGCAAAGGCATTTGACACAATATCCCACTCTGGCATTGTTGACAAGCTCAAGAGGTTGGGTACAAACCAGTATGTTACCTTGTGGATAGGAAACAGATGGTACACAAAGAGGCCGGTCACAAGCAGAGTCCCTCAGGAATCAGTCCTTGGACCATTTCTTTTTGGAATTTACTTTTCTGAAGTCAAGGCCAATGTCAGTGGTCTCTGGCTAACTAAATATGCAGATGGTTGCAAAATAGGAGCAGTCATTGAAACCCACACTGGCACACACATTCTCCAGGATGGGCTAACAAATAACTGGGGACAGAGCTAGGGGCTAAAACTAAATGCCAAGAAATGCATAATAGTATCCTTGGGAAGTCATCCACCCCTGGTTGCTATCATATTGACAACAGACCCCTTAGAGTTGACCCAGTAGTCAAGGACTTGGAAATGCACATACATAGTAATCTAGCCTTTGATCATCGCATGTCTACAGTAGTAAGGAAATCATTCTATGTTGTGCAACTGTTAAACCAAGGTATGGCATCTAGTTTGAAAGAAGTCATTGTTTCACTGTAGTTGGCATTCATCAGAGCTATCATTGAGTACAATGCCCCCTTAGATATATCTGGTTAGGTACATACCAAACAAATGGAATATCCACAGGGGTTCCTCACTTAAAAAAAAAAAAAAAAAAAAAAAAAAAACACATGTCATAAGTAAAATGTCCTATGCAGACTGCTTCACGGTCCTAGCCCTGTATTCTTTTTCTTACAGGCAGTTTGAGGGGTGATCTATGCCTAGCACAGGGCATTGTCAGACCCCACTGTGATGGACCTTTCTGCATATCCAGAAAACAAAAACAGTACCAGAATTACCAAATCTAAAGACTTAAACCTTGCCTGTGATATAAATAGGACCTGCTGGAGAAATGGGTATGTATCCCAGAGAGTACTCTCTGTCTGGAACAGGCTCCCCATCCATGTAAAGCTGAGTTCCTCCCTAACTCAATTCAAGTGCAAGTTGGACAATTGGATGGGGAATGGGAAATTCATCCCTGGTTTGGTATCTGTGTCTCTAATGGACACAGGTAACCTGTAAATGGTTCATCTCCCAAGTCTCTGTTTACATTTATGAAGGGCACCAGAACTTGTCAGAGATTTAGGATGCATGGCTAGGCTTAAAAAGGTCCTTGTGGTCATCAGCCTAGTAAACCCCTATGACCCTGATTTTACAATGGACACACTGGTTATGTAAGGTAGACAATACAAACAGAAAAACATCCAGCCGTGATGTCTTCATCAGTGACCAGACTTCATATTAACAAATGTAGAAGCCGTTCTACCATGTTTTTGGAGCTGCAGGCAAAGTATGAAGAAAATCAAGCCTCTACACAGATGAGAGCTGTGATGATCAGCAGTACAACAGCCATATCTGTAAACTGCTAGACACTTGCATAATTGTATTTTATTTTCATATTTCTGTCTTGCCACTCATTTTTAATACAATGCTATGCTTAAAAAAAGGGACACTGGGACAAACCTCCAAGAGTGATCCCTGCTTTAGCACCCAACTGATGTACTGTTTGTGTGCCTGTATAGGTACCATATGCACGTATAGTACATCTGTTTTGACTGGGAAAGGTGGAAGAATACTACAGTCCCACTAAATTTCTTTCTTAAATAATGTTATTGCATAACGGCAACAATCCACTCCTTGTTGCAGGTCTGCAAGGATTTTACCCATGGTTGGCTTTGCTTAATAACTCTGGCTTCACCCTTGTGATCAGACAGCACCTGAAACGCCAATGGTGCAGTGGTTAAGTTGTATGCCTTTCAACCACAAGGTGCAAGGTTTGATTCTCACCACTGGCAATAGCTTTACAGATTGAAGATGTATATTTTCCCTGCTAGACAGGGGCCCAGAGAAGTAAATATTGTGGGAAAAACTTTCCAGGGAATTGTTATGGTTAGGCTTGCATAAGCCTTAGGGCCAATAGCCTAGTACCAACCTATGAACCAACCATGGTTAAATCCTAATATACCCATGCATAGTCATGGATTATTCCTAAAATATGTTTGCTGTATGTCCGTATCAGTTTGTTTACTCAAGCATTTTACATTTGCTGCCTACTGACTCAAGTCTTGACTATATAGGATCATTGGACTACTTAGCCTCCTCAGCCACCCTGTTAACAAATGCTAAATAAATGCAGTTTAGCCTTCAGCTAACTAAACTGACACCCGGTTTCAACAAGGGTCCTTTGGGCCAGTTTACCTGCCTGAGTAGCCATAGAATAAATACTACATATCACAATGCAGCCATGTTTCTTTTCATCTTTAATTTCTGCTTACTCTAGTGCTTAAACAAAACCGTTAGCTTTTAGACTGCTATCTTTTGCACTCTGAGGAAATGCACCACAATCTTAATGTGTGCACTTTGTCAGAATATCCGATAGCACTGTACATCAGGCAATATCTGTGTAATGCAACGTGGCAGAACATTATAGATTTGAAACCAGCACTGAGTTAGTTAACAGTAGTTACTTTTTCCACATTCATTTTTTTTTTGTTCATAATATCTATCTGCATTTATAAAAGCACCGAGGGCCTGGACACCACCTGTGTAGTAATCTGCTGACATTTACGTAGGTCATCACCTCAGTAGCACTCCAGCCTTTTCATCAGGGTGGGAGGGGGAGACAGCCTTAGGCTAATGCACAGAAAATAACAGATACAGTGCAAATATTAGCTTAATAGAAGACAGACAATAAAAAGAGAAGGCAGGAGTGCGTCACCATGGACATTAAAATGGGCAGCTGTCTCTCTGTTTTTCCCCTTCTCTTACAAGGGCCTGTTATCAATAGAAACCATGGGCCAGGCTTTATTGAAACTGTTTTATTTTACTTTATTAAATGTTTGCACTGCATTAGTGTAGCAACATGATAGGGTGCCTCCAAGCCTTGAAGTGTCTGAGGTTTTTGTATCTTTCCTATCACTATTGCAACCACTGCTCACCTGCAGTAAATATTACTGTTCTTTGAACATTTTAACAAACCTAGAAAATACAATTTAGCTTTACCTACTTGGCTATAAATCTTATGTTCTATAAGCAAAAATGGACAAGCTTATTTGTTAATTTTAGTTTAAGAATGTCAATTACTAAGGAAAGGATAGTGTGTATAAAAGATTTTCTTTGATTTTCCTGTTTCCTTTTTGACACAGTCGTTCTAGCAATGATGCATTTCCATCACATTCAGAATTACTCTGAGCAATGATTTGTTAAGAATTACAATATTGATTTCATGAGAACTGTGCAAGAGTATGACATAAGCATTCCTAAACGGCATTTAAATTAAGGTAAATGCATCAACATGGACATGAATCAAGACTGCTCAGAACATCATCCTATGTGTATTACAATTTGTCATCGAATATGTAATGTGCTAACAGATGATGGCCTCCACTATCCTGGTGGTGTATTTGGCAGCGCAATTGCCAGTGTGTTACAGGATAACCCCATTTCAAGACCGATTTGGCAAATAACTGCTAAAGTAGTTCAAACTGTAAATATTTAGAAAATATGCATGGAAGAATAAATTATTTGGCAAATGGTTGCTAGTGCAGTTCCAAGCAGCAATGATGTTCAGTTACAAGTTGCTTTTTATTCTGACGTAATCTTTTGAGCTGAATTCACAGCAAGTAGAGAGGCTTCATAGTCGGTCAAGCCTTGGCACTGTCTAAATAGTACTTGTTAAACAATACAAGACAGTTGTACAACACAGCCAAAGGTTAAGACTATCTCCATGTAGATAGACTAGCACGCACACAAACTGGAGCAATGTAAACATTTCATAAAAAAAGTAACCTTGCTTAGCACAGCACACAACAAACAGCAGTTACATTTTAACAATGGTTCTAACTACTAAGTAATGCGAGACACAATCACTATTTTGGGAAATAAAAACTTAATGCTGTGAATTTTTCCTATTTAAAGCCCACAGTCTTTAAATACTCAGGATAGAGGTAAAAAAATAAAAAAAACTTTTAGAACCGATTGATTCTTCAAAAGCTGCATGTATTTTTGTTATAAATAACTCCTCAACCATTAATAATTTTTAATACCAATCAACACTTAGAATGCCAGTATTGCTCTAAAAACATGCCTGTTTCATCATTAATTAGATATGTCATTTAAGCAGCACAGTGGAATGTAATGGCAGATAACTGGGCAAGACACCAGAGACTCCAGAGCAAATCCATGTAAAGGGATGACATGCAAATTGCATAGAAGACATTCAGGCTGGCGTACCTTCTGTATGGAATTTGCATCCCCATCTTTTGTTTCTACCCACATTCCAAAGACATGCTGCTAAATGAATTGGCAGCATTTTACATTCCCTATAGATGCATGTGTGTGCATATCCTGCAAAAGGGGCTGTCATCTTGGAAAAAAAAAGTATAAAACTGGATCTAAAACCATATTGAAAGCTGTGATAACAATGACGCAAAGTCCAGAACAGAAATAAGCAAGGAGAGGGTGAACAATTTTTTCTGGCACTTGACAAAAATTGCAAAAGTGCTATGTGGCAAATGGCCAGACAGTAGGAAAAAAATAAATTGTAGGGGTCCTTCAATTGTCTACTATGTTTTACCAGAAAAAGAAAAATGAATGGTCTCCCCTATAAGGCTATTATCATGAATTAGTGTAATAAGTGTATAGGTAACCCAACCCAGCTCGAATTCAACAAGGGCAGTGTTGAATGACGAGTGGAGACATGATGGCAGTTTAACAGATGGTTTATTGTACACCCGGCATAGCTGCTTCTGCATGCACATTCTGAATCTTAGTTGTAGCACATGCCCAGTACAGTTAGATTAATACTGCCCCCTGACCTGGAAACGTCCTTCAACTACAGTGGCTGATAAGGTACACAGAAAGCATAGCACACTGTTCTATATCCTCCCTCTCCACTTTGTGCTTATTGCAAATACATGCACAAATCTACATTGATATTTCTTGAAACACATTCAGGAATTAGACATTGCTTAAACAGTTCAATATTGGCTGTCTGGCTACAAATACAATTTACTGTGCATATTTAGGATTAGGTTTGCAGACTCTCCCTGCCTTGTCACATACAAATTTTGAATAGAATACGAAACACGACCTGTCTTGAGCTTTATTTGCTACAGAAACATCATTTGATATGTCGGTATTATACGGTGAAGACTGTCCATTTTCTGGAAGTTGATCAGTTAGTGACTCAGTCGAGGAACTGAAATCACTGGTATACACAGTCTGTTGTGGCTTCGGCTCTGGAACAGGCAAAATGTGTCTGCGTTTTTTTCTGTAGTCTACACCTTCAGATTGAATTAGGTTAGACCTTGGTTCAACGCAAATGCCTTAGGATTCCCACATGATCATGACCTTTCCGAGTTTGCATTCAGACAGTTTCACTTTGCAATAATGGTCGAACAGGTTTACTGTTTTTTTCATAGTATACCTGTTGCAAATGATATTTTTTCGATAGTTGAGCTTTGACTGCATTGCTCTGAGTTTGGCACTAACAGCTGCTTGTTGATTGGAAGAGTTCATGTTTGTCTCAACATCAGTCTTTGAGCAGGTGAACCAAGCATCTGGTCATGAGGAATATTTCAGAGATTCAGTAAATTAAGGAATACATCGGTTCCTTCCCATTTGGACTTTTCCATCAAATGTTTTGCATTACCAACTGCATGCTTAGATAACCATTAGCTTGTGGATATTCTGCACTGCTGGTTACATGAATGAAATATCAAGGCCTAGTAAATTCTTTAAAACATTGACTAGTAAATTGTGCTCAGTAATCTGATATGACTTTATGCAGACTTCCATGAAATGAGAAATGTCTCTCTAGTGTGGACAATAGTAAATCAGGGACTGTGCAGATGAAGATGTTCTTTCTGCTGATGTGGTTTACTACTGTTGCAAACTGAACAGGAAAGTGTCTCTCTTTCAATATCTTTGGATATTGATGGGTAAAACACAATACCTCTTGACCTAGTTTTAGTTGATTCAGTGGCTGGGAGCCCTGTGCACAGGATTGTTATATATTTATTTTGCAATGACTTAAGAACTACCACTTTTGGATCTTTCATATTACCATCTTGCACAATGAATTCATCTCTGTATGGGAAATACCGCTTAAGTTCAAGTGACAAACTTGTCTGAAGTGTTTTCTTAACTCATCAAGCTATGATGATGAAATATCATTTGGGAGCATTGCAAAACTGCTCCAAAGAATAAGGACAGCACTAAAAGTCCATCAATCCATCCTCTATCCCTTTTCCTATTTTTGCACATGGGGGTTCATGTCACTTCAACAGTGACCATCATCTCAAACCAAGGTTTACACTGTTGGATGGCTAGCCCTGTCATGGTAGTTCATCTGTACAACTCACTCTCACACACACTCAGTGTATGTTACTATGAGCAGTTTAGTGTGTCCAGTCCACCTATTGCATGTCTTTGGAATGGGGAGGAAACCATACCACGTGGAGGAAACCCAGTCACTAACTCTTAATCCATTTATGCCACTTTCTCTTCAGAGGAAGATTTGTCCTTTCAAAAGAGCTGTCCATCAGCAGAGTGACATACAGTACAATAAAGGCACTGCAAAATGAATATTCAGATTCTGTTGGCTGCTAAACCTGTCAGTCATATTAGGTGTCAGTAAAATTTCTGGGCAGTCAGTGCTGCATGGTGTAAAGGGATGGAAACCCTAGTTGTTACCAGACAAAGTTGAGTTAAGGGGATGAGAATGAATGGTGTATGTCATCTTTATCCAGGGAGAAAGGGAATGGGTTTTTGTTTGATCAGGCATTCCCTGGTAGAAACTGTCTCGTTATACTATGGCCACGGATAGGCTGCTGATCATTTGGCATTGATAGGACTGGAGCTGATGCCACGGGCAGTGACTTACCTGTTCGGCATCACTTGTTCCATCCCAGTTTGGAGTCCTCTCCCTTTATATAATAAAAATCTCTAACACGAGGGTTGGGAGGGTGGCCTAATGGTTAAGGTGATTGCCTTACAAACACAAGGTGCAGAGTTTGAGTCTCAGAAGGGGATAATTGGCTAGGCTTAAAATGGCTCGCAGGGGCAGTTAGCTTAGTACTAATCTATGAACCTACTAATCACCATGTGCACTGATTTGTTTGTATTTTGTTGATCAGGTTAATCTAACTGGACCAGGCCATTTTTGGACTGGGTCTGTTGGAAAAGGAGAGAGAAGAGCAACAACTGTAGTTCCAGTAAATGTTAATGTGCATCTGTAGTGTGTAGAGCATGAAAACGGAAGAGAACTGGTAATTGAAAGATATACAAGTTCCAGCATATGTACAGGGTTTAGCAACTAAACAAAGTGTAAAGTTTCCATATATATTCGGTATATATACACTTGACAGAGCAGCCAAATGGGCAAATATTCCAGTACATGCTCATTAATTATGTAATTGGGAGCCATAGTTCATCTAAAATGTTACAGATGTCTGATTAAAAAGCAAGGTAACAAATTGGTGAAATGAAAATCTGAAAATGAGGACAAACAAGTGTAGGGGAATAGACAAGTACATGAGAGGGCATGGTCAGTGGCAAAGAAAAGGATGCAGTTAGACATGTAAGATGAAGAACATTGGACAGACGTAAGATAAATTGATTATGGTGAGCAAGCTTTTGCGTGGGGTATGTGAGAGTTCACAAATAAAAAGCAGTCCCTAATACATAAATAGGAAAGTAAATGAGCCAATGCTGTCAGAATTGTAAAAATGTGTGCATGGATAGCATCCATAAATGCTCAGTAACAAAGCCATACATGGAGGGGTTTATCAGTGAGATTTGTAAACAAACTCTGGTCTGACCACCCAGCTCCTCAGAAAGGATTGAGATGAACAGGAACAAGTAAAATTGTGCTTTATTTTAACATAAATCCAGTTTATACTCCAGTTAAGTGCTTTTGTCCTCCATGGACTTCATCAGTACTGGATACTAACCTCTCCTCACACCTTTAATAGGTATAATTGATCACATGACTGTTTAAACTTAATAGAAGCATAACCATCACTGCACTATTAACTAGGAATCCTATATGCCATCAAACGTACATGCACAGAGATTCCTGGATTTTGTAAACATAAACTCCCTGGACCAGATAGAGTCAGTACACCAACCAGGGGTGCAAACATAAAGGATCTGTTCCTCACTAATATGGGAGACTGCTGCTCACCCCCTACTGTAATGCCTTCCCCTGGTAGGGTCAGACCACAAAATGGTCTCCTTTGAAGTAAAAATAAAACCTGGATCCCCAGCTAAACCTAGAATATTCAGGAACTATTCTAAGGCTAACCTCCTGCTATTAAGTGAGAAGTGGGCAAAATGTCAAACCCCCATAAGCACTGAGCACTGCTGCCTATGCAGAACTGTTGACAGAAACCCTGTACAAGTATGTTAGTAGCTGCATAGAGGCAGCTGTACCCACCAGGAAGAAGTACAGCACTAACACAAAAAAAACAAGCCCCCCCAGTGGAATCACAAAATCAGTAGTATGTATAACAGGAGGAAGAAAATCATGGCAAAAATTAGGAGGTGCAGCACCCAGCAGGATAAAAGCACTCTCATCAAACTAAACAAACAACTCCGAGGACAAGTAAAATCTACAAAAGCCAAATTTGAGGCAAGTTTGGCCTCCCAGGCCAAAGACTACCTCAAAGCATTTTTTATTCATGCCCACAACCTCAAAGGCAGTACACAATTGTTTGTAGAGCTTATTGTAAATGGAGCTACCTATACTGAGCCAGAAGATGTAGCAAACCTCCTGGCTGATAAATTCATCTTCAACTTTACCCCTCTCTCCCCCTCAACCTTCCTTCAGGAAATACCATCAAATATAATTCCCCCTACTATCACTAGGGAAGAGGTCCTTAATGCGATCTCTAAGACCAAGAAGACTGCATAAATGGGCCCAGTCAATATCCCAGGATGCCTTCTAAATAACATGAAACATGACCTGTCAGGGCCTCTGGAATTACTATTTAACTGTAGCCTCCAGACAGACTTTCTGCCTCATGAATGGAGAAAGGTAACAGTCATCCCTCTGCACAAAGGTGGGCCATCTACAGACCCTGGAAACTACAGACCCACAAGTCTCGTATGTAAAGGCATGAAAAGAATTATCATGGAGATGATCAGTAGAGATGTAGTAAACCTCCAGACACTAGACTCAACCCAGTTTGGTTTTTTCAAGGGCAGATCATGCCTGCTTAACCTGTTGGACTTCTTTGAGAAGATCACCAAAGCAATGGATGAGGGCAAAATCATTCATACTGCCTACCTTGACCTGGCCGTGGCATTTGACACAATACCCAACTCGGGCATTGTTGACACTCAAGAGATTAGGTACAGACCAGTATGCCAACCAGTGGGTAGCCATCTGGCTCACAGACAGGACCCAGGAAGTTAGAATTGTGGAGTCCACCTCTACAAAGAGGCCAGTCACAAGTGGAGTCCCTCAGGGAGCAGTCCTTGGACTGCTCCTTTTTGGCATTTACTTCTCAGAAGTCGAGGCCAATGTCAGTGGAGTATGGCTAACTAAATTTGCAGATGACTGCAAATTTGGAAATGTCCTTAAATCTCACACTGACACAAATGTTCTCCAGGGGAGGCTGACACAGGCAAACAACTGTTGTCAGAGCCATAGACTAAAACTAAATGCCAAGAAATGCATAATAGTTACCAGGGATGGATGGCTTCCCAAATGATACTATCATATTGACAACACACCCCTTAGAATTTACCCCATTAGTCAGAAACTTAAATACACACATAGTAATCTAGCCTTTGGCCATCACGTGTCTACAATGATGAAGAAATCATGCTATGTTCTGCAACTTGTAAACAAAGGTATGGCATCTATTCAAGGAAGTCATTGTTCCACTGTATTAGGCATTCATCTGACCTATCATTGAGTGCAATGCCCCCTTTGGTATGTACCTAACCAGGCATATCAAACAATTGGAATGCCCACAGAGGTTCCTCACTAAAAGAATGCAGGCCATAAGTAAAATTTCCTATGCAGACTGCCTCAATGCCCTATCCCTGTATTTGGTCTCCTACAGGCTTTTGAGGGGAGATCTATGCCTGGCATACAGAGCATTTTCAGATCCCACTCTGATGGACCTCCTTCATATCCACAAAACAAACAGCACCAAAATTGTCTGTTCTAAATACTTAACTCATTCCCTTCAGTACAACTTTTTGAGTGTGTACCTTTAACTCCTAGTGGGTGTGTCCTGAACCTTTAAAACTGAAGTTATCACCTTACAATTCTAACAAATACTCATTGACAGAGATCAAATATTAATACAGTTGTATTTGCCATCATGTATGCTTCAAGATAAAATATTCTGATACATTGTATGTAGCATGGTTTTGGCATTATTAATGCAAGTACAAGCAAGTAATACTTGACGCCTAGAGGAGCAGTAGGAGGTAACTGTAGATGCACCTGGAGATGTCACTCGAATGTTATGAGTTAAACCTTGCCTGTAATATAAATAGGACCTGCTGGAGAGATAAGTATGTATCCCAGAGACTACCCCATCTAAAGACGGGTTAGGAGGGTGGCCTAATGGTTAAGGCGTTTGCCTTACAAACACAAGGTGCAGGGTTTAAGTCTCACAAGGGATAACTGTCTAGGCTTAAAATGGCTCGCAAGGGCAGCTTAGCTTAGTACTAACCTATGAACCCATTCATGTGAAGCAGAGTTCTTCCCTCACCCAATTCACGTGCAACTTGGACAATTGGATGGGAAACCAGAAATTCATCTTTGGCTTGGCACTTGTATCTCTAATGGACACAGGTAACCTGTGAATGGTTAATCTCCCAGGCCAATGCTTACACTTATCAAGGGTATCAGAACTTGTCAGAGATTTGGACCCTTGTGGTCATTAGCCTAGTAAACACCTATGAACCTAAATGCATTTGACTTCCATAACTTCAAAATATGCTGTCTCATTTTCATGCTGGTCCAACGTCTTTCTGGGTGCTTGAGACAAAGCATGTGTGAGATGCACGTGTTTACCTTTGTAGACCATACTTAAATTGTATTTTTGCAATTTTAACATCATACATTGCAATCTTGCTTGAGCT